>NC_047089.1:148776862-149080123 GCF_902459505.1 Geotrypetes seraphini
TTCTCAATTTTCTCACTACTTTCTTTGGTGCGCCCAAGTAAACAATATTACAGTAGTCCAATATAGATAATACCAATGCCTGCACCAACAATCTAAAAGATAAAGAGTCAAAATACTTTTTGATGGTGTTTAATTTCCATAGCGCAAAAAAGCACTTTTTCACCACCAAATTTGTATGTTCTACCAAAGTAAGATGGGAGTCTAAAGTGACTCCTAATATTTTTACTGTATCATGCCTGTTTCTCTGGTTGACTCTAATAAAAAAGATTAAAAAAAAAATTGGATAATCATGCCCATTAAGTTGAAGCGATGTCCTAGTTAGATGGTTCTTACGAGGGCTACTATTGTGTTTCTCACTGCTGTGTGAACTGATATATTTTGGACCTTGCTTAATGGTTGTTTATAAGTGGAATTTGTTGCCATATGAAGATGAACTGAGGCTTTTTTTCCACTTTTTTTTCCTTTTTTTCTTGTTTTTTGTGTGTTAAGTGAATGAGTCGGTTTTTGTATGAGTGCAGTGGGTAGACCTGGTAGTGTCTAGGTAGGTCCCTCCTATGGTTTCCAATAGGGCGTAATTCATTAGTTTTAGGAGCCCTGAGATACCCCAGATGGATTGCTCCAAGAAAGAGAATATTTTCCATCACACACTACTCGATAAGATTTCTTTATCAAAAAACCCTGGAACTAGTTCCAGGCTCTTCCCGAGAGCCCCATTGCATCAAAACAGTGTAGCATTATTTTATGGTCTACCAAATCAAAAACACTCTAAGATCCAGTTGTAAAATTAAAGCGCTGGTGCCTGTGCGAAAATAACCATAAAGATGGCTTAAAATTGAAGCTAAAACTGTCTCGGTATTAAAACCTTTTCTAAATCGTGACTGGTGTTCATTAAGGATGTAAAATTTTTCCAGGTAGTTCACCAGTTCTAAATTAACCAGTCTCTCCAGGAGTTTCGTAAATAAAGGAATGATATAATTTGATTTTAAAGCAATTGATGCCTTTAGATATTTTGGGATAGGTGTAATTAAAATATGTCCCATTTCTTCACTAAATATCCCTCTGGCTAAAACAATAGTTAACCAGTTAAATAAATCCTTTTTAAAATCAATTGTTGCTTTTCTCATGAGTTTTGAGGGGCATTCGTCTAGCAAGCAATTTGATTTAGTATATTTGTTAAACAGCTTTAGAAATTGGTGCCAGTTTGAAAACTCAAAATGTTCCCAAGACATATCCACTCTGGATGCCTTCCCCTGGATTCAAAATTTAAATTCAATATTAATATCATCTGTAGTCGGAGGTATTGTTGCTCTCAAATCAAGGATTTTATTATTAAAAAATTCAGCAAGAATTTCAGACGATGGAATGGATTCAGTTTCCTTTTCCAAGATTTTTGTGGTATCTGTTAGCTTATTTACCAGCTTAAGCAGTTCTCTACTATTTATTTTAGATGTTCCGATTTTCTGTGCATAATATTTAGAACGCTTTTCTTTGATCAAGGTTTTATAACTCCTCATTTTTTGTTTCCAATTAGCTGTATCTTCTTCCTTAATGGATTTATACCAGATTCTTTCTAATTTTCTTAGTTCCCGTTTAAAGGTTAGTAATTCTGAGTCAAACCACTCATTTGAGACCCTCACTTTCTTTTTTATATACTTTAAGTGTGGCTATTTGAAAGTGTTGTACTGACAGACTATCTTCCTAGGGGCCAAACAGTTAATACAGAATACTACTGTAACTTGCTGCACCAATTAAAAGAGGCATTGAAAGAAAAAAGAAGAGGGAAGCTGTGGAAAGGAGTTCTCTTTATGCAAAACAATGCACCTGCTCACAAGTTTGGCAAAATGATGTATGTTTTGGGTTCATAGACAACGGCGCGAAAGACAAAAGCGCGCGCTGACAATTGAGCGCAGCGCGCGCCGCTGCACCGCTCTAAATTACAGTTTTTAGGGGCTCCGAAGGGGGGTTTTGTTGGGGAACCCCCCAGTTTAATTAATAGACATTGCGCCGGCGTTATGGGAGGTTTGGGGGGTTGTAACCCTCCACATTTTACTGTAAACTGAACTTTTTCCCTAAAAACAGGGAAAAAGTTAAGTTTTCAGTAAAATGTGGGGGGTACAACCCCCCACACCCCCCACAACACCCCCACAATGCGGCGCAATGTCTATTAAGTAAAGTGGGGGGGTTCCCCCCATGCCCCCCCCCGTCAGAGCCCTAAAAACAGTAATTTAGAGCGGCGCGGTGGCACGCGCTGCGCTCAATTGTCTGGGCTTGCCTTTGTCCCGGCGCAGTTTTGACCTGACACCATGTTTTGACATAGTTGGGGTTTCAGTACGTAGACCATCCACCCAACTCACTAGATCTTGCTCCATATGACTATTTTCTGTTTCCAAACCTTATAAAGAATTTGAAAGGCCGACAATTTTTAAGTGAATCAGAGGCGATTGCAGCAGCAGAGCAATATTTCAATGACCAGACGTCAAAGTATTTTTCTGAAAGGGTTACAGAAACTTCAGACATGATGCGCCAAGTGTGTTGAACGTAGGAGTGACATAACGTATAAGCTCCATGTCGTTCCCTTCTTGGTTGGGCTGAGAACTTTTCAGCATCCCCTCGTCAGACAGCAAGCCAAGGTAGCAAATGTGATGCTGGTATTTCTTTGTGATGGACAGTATGTCAATAATTAAATATACTTGAAATTTAAAACTTTTATAAAAGTGTTCAATCTGCTAGTACAGTAAACCAGTAGATAGTTGATAATCTCACATAAATGTTGCATGAGCACAGCGCTATTAGCAGGTTTTTTTTCCCCCCCAAGCTGTTACATATTCTTTCAGCTTTATCCTTTAAATGGTGTGGATACAGTTATACAACAGCATCCCTTAAGAGTCAAATTGCAAAACTCAGTTTGCTATTACAAATCAGAACTTCAGGTATTCAGGAATGTAAACACATTGGATAATATGTCTGTTTCTGCAAAGTATTTTGCAGGGCTTTGGGTGCTAGTGCTTTTAATCAGTCACATGCTAAGTGAAATGCAATTGCAAACTAGCCATTTTGAAGCAGAGGTACTGGATTTTTTAATGGTATCTTTTGCATCCTAATTTACCATTCCTCCCCCCCCCCCTCTTTAGTTTTGTTAACATATGTAATCTGCCACCCATCATTCATGAAGAAATTTTGATGTGGGTTGTGGATTTACAATAGTGGAGCTACATCACAATGGATAGATTTACAGCATTAAAAAAATGAGATTTGGGGGGAGGGGAATTTATTACAGAGCAATGGAACCCATAAGACATAGGCAGATAGGGTTTTCCGCAAATGGCAGTCACTCATTATAAAACAAAACAGTGTTAAGTCAAAGTACCTGATTACAATTCGCTAGTGTGATTCAGCTTTGAAAGCTAGGCTTATCTTTAATACCCCAGAAACAATATGAGCTATATTTTTTTCTGGTTTCCTTTATCCCTTAGTTATTGGGTTTGCTGACTTTAGAACCTTAAGCAAAAGGATAAACTACAAATTTCAGAAAACATCTGAGTGTAGATAAATGAAATTATGCTCTATGGAATTCTTTCAAAGATATAGCCAACATACATTTTGCAAGAAGTAGCACTGTGCTCTTATATGAAAAGCATATATTACTCTAATTAGTAATCTTTTGGTGGGTGCATGATCGATTGAATTAACTGTATTAAATTCTAATTGTTATGCAACAGTAAGAGGTCAGTTTTCAGATTGCTTCATAACTGTTAGGTCTGCTGGTAGTTTTTCACCATTGCCTATAAATCAATTTTCAGATAAATGTTCACACTTACATTCACTTTAGAATTTATCTAACGGGGGGGGGGGGGGCGGCGCTGCTGAGCCCGAACGGAATGGCGGCTGATCGCTAGAGCTCCTACAACACACCTCGTGTAACTTTAAAATCTGCACCGAATCTGCACGAAATCGCAGCGGAACGCCACAGCAACGATCGGAAATATCCCCGATCATAATTCTGTCTTCCCCAGCCTGCGCTTAACATCCGATGTCAGAAAAATAAAATAGGGAAGCGGCACAAGCCTGAGCCGCTCTCTCCATCGAAAGCCCCGCTCCCTCCTTCAGCCAGCGACTCGAGCCGCGAGATTTTAGCCGAACTACGTGAATTGAAAGAGCTGGCAACGGATACTAAAGCGTGCACTGACGAGATAAATGAAAAAATTACCAGCATGTCAGCGGACTTTACATTGCTTCAAACCCGAGTGTGCACACTCGAATCCAAGATGGAGGCGACCACGTTGGAGGTATCTGGCCTCAGGAAACAGGCTGCCCGCATAGCTGCACTGGAGAGGGACCTGGAAGATAGCAACGACCGGTCCCGACGCTGTAACATCAGAATTCTGGGTCTACCGGAGAATGGCCATGACGGTGAGCTTATAAAACATCTGGAAACCCTGATCCCTCAGCTACTTGACCTCACTTTTCTTCGGGAATTTGAGATAGAACGTGCACACAGGGAGGTCAAGGAGCTGAGGGATCAGGGTTTCCAGATGTTTTATAAGCTCACCGTCACGGCCATTCTCCGGTAGACCCAGAATTCTGATGTTACAGCGTCGGGACCGGTCGTTGCTATCTTCCAGGTCCCTCTCCAGTGCAGCTATGCGGTCGCCTCCATCTTGGATTCGAGTGTGCACACTCAGATTTGAAGCAATGTAAACTCCGCTGACCCACTCCAATTAATCAGGTTTGAATGTCTGATAACATGTCTTTTCTACTGCTGTCACATGGGAAGATCACACTCTATTTGCAGTAAATAACATGGTCTCAGTATAAGGTTTATATGTTATGCATTGATTTTCTGACAATGATGACCGCTACTAAATAATTTGTTCTGCTGTTAACTATAACTATGTTTATTTGACAAATTCTAGTACAGACGGGGGTGCTTGGGGATTTGTCTGCCGTTCTGTTTCCCTCAGGTGCACTCACAAGGTTATTGTTTAGAAGTGACCGTTTTGTCACTTATGTTAATTCAGGGTGTTTATCACTGTGTATGATCCATCATATCCTTCTGAGATATATGCTGATATGGTCTCTGTTTTACTCATGGCTTCAACTTATACGAATGCATTTATGGTCTTCATGTATATCTGCTCAATACTGTCCCATGCTAATATGCCTATTGCACATATACCATGTCTTTTAAAATCATATCTTTAAATGCAAAGGGTCTTAATAACAAAATCAAATTGAAAAAGATCTTAACATATCTTGATAATCATAACCCTGATGTTATAATGCTCCAGGAGTCTCATCTAGACTCCAACGCCTCAGCTAAGGTACTTCTCCCCTGGACCTTACCCCCATATTACTCTCCTGCATTAGACAGAAAGGGAGGAGTTATCACACTGATCCGGAAATCCAGTAACATTACAGTTATCTCTTCCTCCAATGACCTCAATGGCCACTGGGTCAAAGTCACGATTAATATTGCAGGTGAGGAGTACTGTCTATTTAATATATATGGTCCGAATCAAGATCGCCCAGATTTTTTTCACTCTGTGTCTGGAAGAACCCTCGGCCAACCTGATTGTGGCTGGTGACTACAATATGGTCTTATGTCCTAAAATAGATAGGAAATCAACCTGCGCATATAAGAAAACCAAAGCTTGGTATGCCTTTTTACGGATGTACATCTTCTGGATATCTGGAGACATATTCATGCGGATACGGAAGCCTATACTTTTTTCTCTCCGCCACACTCCTCGTACTCGAGGATTGACTTCTTTCTGGTGAGTGACTCCTTGTGCTCTTCTATCACAGATGCCATAATATATCCGATCACTGTATCGGACCACGCGGCCATTTCAATTACAATTAAAAGCAAGGTGTACTCTCAAAACCCTAGGCAATGGCGTTTCAATAGTTCTCTCTTGCAGGATGAACAGTTTTGCATGCTGATAAGATCTAAAACACAGGAATACTTCCAGATCAATACTCCTGATCAAACTTCATGGTCCTGTTGCTGGGATGCATACAAAGCCTTTATTCGTGGTGTTATAATAATTACACGGCTCACAAACATAAACAATTGAAAGAAGACCAGCAAAAGATGGAAAATGAAATCAGAAGTCTAGAATCTCAACATCAACAGTCTCCTAACAACATGGATCTCCTTCTTCGATTAAATAAGGCGCGTTTCTGCTATAACTCAACCTTGTGCAAAAAAGCCTCACATGCAATATTTCAACAATCTGCATCCTATTTCGCTGAGAATAATAAATGTGGTCATTTACTGGCTAATCTACTTAAAAGGCGTGAAGCGAAATCCAATATTGCTTCCATCAAATTGGACACAGGATCTGAAATCACAGACCCAGCGGCCATCTCACAAGCTTTTATGGCTTTCTATAAATCTCTATACACTGCTGATTCACATAGTCCACAATTGATTACAGACTTTTTAACCAACATTCCTCACCTGTCAGTAGATGAGGCTGATAATGAATATCTTAACAAACAGATTTTACCGTCTGAAATATCCCTGGTCATTCATTCTATGGCTCTTAAAAAATCACCGGGTCCTGATGGTCTGACAGTCGAGTTTTATAAGGCATTTCAAGAGGTATTAATACCGTTTTACCTTCCATTCCTTGATTATCTCATCTCTACGGGTGATGTCAATGGTTCATTCACAGAAGCCACTATAATTGTTCTGCCTAAACCAGGGAAGGACCCCCGCTACATAGCTCACTAAAGGCCTCTCTCCTTGATAAATGTAGACGCAAAAATCTACGCCAAACTATTGTCAAATCATTTACAAGCGGTCATAACTAAACTCATTCCTTCATCCCAAAGTGGTTTTATCGCTGGGAGATCCTCTAGCGACAACGCGAGAACATTCTCCCATGTCATAGCTCAAACACAATATCAGAATCAGGAGCTACTTGCGGTTGGACTAGATGCGGAGAAAGCCTTTGACCGTATTGAATGGTCGTTTCTTTTCAACACCTTAAGCTGGTTTGGCTTTTCGGAAGCATTTATTAATAAAGTCAAGGTGCTCTATTCCAAGCCTACCACCAGAACGTTCATTAATGGTACTTTGTCAGATGCTTTCTATCCTAATAGGGGTACAAGGCAGGGATGTCCTCTGTCCCCCTTGCTCTTTAACCTCGCATTAGAACCGTTGATACAGAAGATACGTAACAACTCTGGAATAGTTGGCTTCAAGTACGGTGAACTTGTCCGTGAAATTAAAATCTCTGCATATGCAGATGACGTCTTATTATACATCACTCCTACCGCTTTCCCTCATCTACTCTCGGACATAGAATTGTATGCGAATGTTTCAGGATATAAACTCAATATGAGTAAAACTGAAGTAATGCCCCTCAACTGTCAGGAGGCACAGTCTGATATATTAGACCATGGCATGAAGTGGTCAGCAACATCTATAAAGTATCTGGGGGTGCTGTTTGGCCCGAGTATCGATGAAACTATTCGCCTTAATGTGGACTATATCTTGGACATTGTCAAATCATCTACATCTAAATGGTCTCCGCTAACCTTGACATGGTGGGGAAGGGTTGAGACAATAAAAATGATGATTGCCCCCAAGATTAACTACATCTTGTCAATGTTACCCTTTTATCTACCTCCCTCATTCTACAAACAAGTGGATTCTTTACTCTCGAAATTTCTGTGGAAAAACAAGCAGCCCCGTATAGCGCTGGTTAAACTGAAAGCCCCTCGAGATATGGGTGAATTTTCCCAGCTTCTTACACTATCACCATGCCTTCATCTTGAAACAATGGGCTATGGGTTATCATAGACCTGATATCTTGGATGCACCGGTCTGGAAATCGATTGAGAGGGCTTTATATGGGGATGGACGCCTTAAATATCTGGCTGGTATTAATCTATCTAAATTGGATAAGCTAGATAAGATCCTGGCAGCCTATAAATTGGCGGTAGATTGCGCAGACTCCACTTTCTCATCTCGATGGTCAAACACTACCAAGATACCCTTATGGAATAATGACCGGTTTAGGATTGCAGATAAGCAGATCTCATGGTAGGAATGGAAAAATTGTGACATATGGTCAGTGCAAGATCTAAGGAAGAATGATACATGGTCATCCTTTTCAGACTTTTCGATAGATCGAGGACTTCCCGGAAATCAATATTTTAGATGGCTTCAACTAATACACTGCGTCAAACACTCAGTAAAGATAGAAGATCTGCAAATACTGGAACCTGGATTACTTCACTTTTTATGTTCCTCATCTAATGGCCCTATCGCAACCTCTAATTGGTATCATGTATTACAAAGAGCTATGTTTTCTGATCCCCTGGAACTGGAAAAGAGATGGTGTAAAGAACTTAGTCTACCTTCTGATGCCATAGACTGGATGTCATTGTGGTTAACGTTTTTCAAATCCATACGCTCAGCCTCATTATTGCAATCCATATACTTTCTACTACATAGAGCAGTTTGGACACCGGTGTTGTCTCATAAAATTGACCACTCCTCATCCTCTCTATGCTGGTCATGTTCTACATATTGGCACTATAGAACACCTTCTCTTTTCATGTCCACTTTTAAGAGATTATTGGAATAAGGTGTGGAATATGATTTGTGATATATTAGGTCTTAACGAATCTTTAACATACTCTACTCTTATCATTATGTCACAAGCTATTACTGTACCTATGAATTCAGATAGAGTTCGCTTATTCTCCTTTATGCTATCCCTAGCAATACAGACTGTGCTGTTCTGCTGGAAAGACTCTACCAGAATTGATTACCATATGTGGTGGAACGCTCTTTGCCTTACAGGGAAATATGAAAAAGTATATGCTGATAGAACTAACAATATGCATAGATTTCTAGACATATGGCAGCCTCTCCTTCTTTATTGCAATGTTTAAACCTTTGCATTTGCATGCTTCTACTTGCTCACATTCCTTGCTCACATTCCTTAATACTTATGTTTCTCAGTTATGCATCCAAGCCATGAGCACTCTGATTGTACTTATTGCTTTCGCTCATTATACCAGAATACATCCAGTATATTCCTATATTTATCAGTATATTGCCTATGTATAACGGTGTTTCGCATCCTGAATTGTATTGTATTACATTCACTATTTTTCATTCTGTTATGTACTGTGAAAACTTAATAAACAGTTTTGAACTTAAAAAAAAAAAAAATAATAATTTATCTAACGAAAAGGTAGCTGCACACATCTGCACCACTTTTCTGGGTAGGTACCTTTTCCCATTAATATAACACACCTACTTCTGAAATTATTCAAGCATGTGCGTATTTCCAAACTCTGACCCAACCATGATGGCAGAAATTGTTTCCCTTCCTGTGAGGACCATATAGGACCAGATTCAATAAATGGCACCCAAATTTGGCCACAGGAAAAAAAAAAAAATCACCTTACAGTGTAATTCTTTAATGGGTACTCCAGGAAATGGGTGGGTCATGGGTGGATTGGAGACATTCCTCAAAGTTACACACATAATTATAGAATAAGGAGCCTAACTCTAGATGTGAGATTTTACAGCATGTTTTGTATTAGTGTAAATGGTCACACCTACAGCTAGACGCAACTCCTGGGTTTCAGCGCTATTCTATAAACATGCCTAACTTAGGCGCCGGACTTGTCTGGCCCCAGCCTACACCCAAGCTCTGGAGCAACTGTGAGTGACTGAGACTGATTTAAACTTTTTATGGGCCCTGGTATAAGGGTGTGAGAGCTGACTGGAGCCTGCCGCGTGTGGGAGGCGCGAGCGGGCTGGATGCCATGGCTACACTAAGTTGAGAATTCCTGCACTAGACATTGGAAAAGCAAATTTCAGAGCAATTTCCATAAGTAAAACAGTTATTTTTTTACCTACAGGAATGATGGTCTTGAAAAATTCTCAACCTGTATGTGTTTAAAATTATATACATCGTAACACTATTCCCCTAATTCTATTAAATAATATACGTAACAATTTTATGTTTAGCATGAAAAATTGTAAACAAAAGTTACAGAATAATGTCAGCTGCACATATAAATTGAGCATTATTAGTAACTAATTGGTATTAACAACTAATTAAAGGCTATACTTGTCTTAACTGGAGCTAATTGGCAGTTGTGCATGTAACTTTTAGGTCCTAACTCTTGCAGCTTATAATACACTATATCTGTTCTCATTCCCTCTGTAGTCCCTACCCTCACTATCTCTTCTTCCCTTGTTTGTCCCTTCATGAGCACCATATATTGATCTAGCCTATGTCCTATGTGTCTATCATAACTTAGATTGTAAGCTCTTTCACACAGAGACCGTCTCTAGCGTGATGGGGCAGGGTGAGCAAAGCTCCTTGGTAAGTATAAGCCCTCAGGTAAGTAAATCGCTGAATACACGGATGGGAAAAAGGGACAATGTCTGGAAGCTATAATGGAAGAAGAGGAGTTGGATATAGTGGTGATCACGGAGACATGGTTCACGGAGAACCATGACTGGGATGTAGTTATACCGGGCTATAATCTGTTCAGGAAAGACAGGGTAGGTAGAAAAGGAGGGGGAGTAGCGTTATATGTTAATGATCATATTAAAGCCACACAATTGCAGGATCTGCCGGGCAAGGAAGAGGCACTGTGGATCAATTTGGAAAGAGGGAATGGTGAATATATTTACATTGGTGTGATATAAAGATCTCCTTCACAGACGGAAGAAGTAGATAGAGATTTAATAGTAGACTTTCAGAATATATCTAGAAAAGGAGAAGTCTTACTAATAGGTGATTTTAACATGCCGGATGTTGATTGGGGTATCCCTATTGCGGTGTGTTCTTGAAGTAAGGAGATCCTGGATTCTCTACAAGGAGAACTGTTCCAGCAGTTGGTAATGGAACCCATGCGGGATGGGGTCATACTGGACTTAGTGCTTGCAAACAGGGAAAGTGTTTCTGATGTTACAATGGGTGATTATCTGGCATCCAGTGATCACTGCATGGTACGGTTTAATATTAAGATGGGTATATTCAAAAGTAAAGGTTCTAGACTTTAAAAAAACTAACTTTGTTCAGATGGGGGTTTACGTCAAGGAATTGTCTGGGTGGGAACGTCTGAAAGGAGTGGAAATGCACTGGGCAAAACTAAAGGGAGTTATTGTAAGGGTGACAAGCCTCTTTGTGAGGCAAGTAAGTAAAAGTAAGAGGAAAAGAAGGCCGCTTTGGTTCTTAAAAGTAGTAGCTGAGATGGTAAAAAATAAGAGGTTAGCTTTTATAAACTACAAAAGATTGCAGGAAGAGGAAGAAAGGCAAAAATATCTGGAAAACTTAAGAGAGGCTAGTCGTGTAGTCATGAAAGCAAAGATGCAAATGGAAGAAAAAAATAGCTGACAGTAAAATGGGGAGACAGGACATTTTTTAGATATATTAGTGATAGGAAGAAGTGCAAAAGTGGCATTGTGAGACTCAAAGGTGAAGGGGAGGAATATGTAGAAGCTGATAAAGAAAAGGCCAAATTGCTTAACAAATATTTCTGTTCTATGTTCATGGCTGAAGCGCCGGGAGTGGAACCACAGAAGACAAACGTGAATAGGGATGGAGGAGTAATAGATCCTGATCGATTTTCAGAGGGATGTGTTCGTGAGGAGCTAGCTAAAATAAAGGTAGACAAAGCGATGGGCCGGATGGTATACATCCGAGGGTGCTGAAGGAACTTAGGGAAGTTTTGGTAGCTCTGCTGACTGACCTTTTCAATGAGTCTCTAGAGTCGGGAGTGGTACAGGAGGACTGGAGAAGGACGGATGTAATCCCTCTCCACAAAAGTAGAAGTAAGGAAGAAGTAGGGAATTACAGGCTGGTAAGTCTGACTTCTGTGGTAAAAAAAATTAATGGAAACACTTTTAAAACAGAGAATTGTGAAGTTTCTGGAATCCTGTGGATTATAGGATTGGAGGCAACATAGATTCACTAGGGGTAGGTCTTGTCAGACAAATCTGATCAATTTCTTTGACTAGGTGACCACAGAGGATGTGTACTAGATGTGGTGTATTTAGATTTTAGCAAAGCCTTTGACAGTGTTCCACTCAGATGTCTAATAAATAAACTGAGTGCCCTTGGGAAGACAGACAGGGCCAAAGTGACAGGTGGGTCAGGAACTGGTTGAGTAGAAGGCAACAGAGGGCAGTGATCAATGGAGATCACTCTGAGGACAGGGATGTTACCAGTGGTATGCTTCAAGGTTCTGTTCTTGGGCTTGTTCTTTTTAACATTTTTATAAGTGATATTGCTGAAGGGTTGTCAGGTAAGATTTGCCTCCTTGCGGATGATTCTAAAATCTGCAATAGAGTAGACATGCTGGATGGTGTGAAGAACATGAAGAAAAACCTGGTGAAGCTTGAAGAATGGTCTGAAATTTAGCAGCTAAAATTTAATGCTAAGAAATGCAATGTCATGCATTTGGGCAGCAAAAACTAGAGAGAATGGTACAATTTAGGGAGGTGAAGAACTTATGTGAATGACAGAAGAGCGGGACTTGTGTGTGATTGTATGTGATAATCTTAAAGTTGCCAAATAGATTGAAATGGTAACGGCGAAAGCTTGAAGGATGCTAGGTTGCATAGGGAGAGGTATAGCCAGTAGGAAAAAGGAAGTATTGATGCCTCTGTATAAGACTCTGGTGAGACCTCATTTAGAATATTGTGTACAATTCTGGAGGCCTCAACTTCAAAAAGATATAAAAAGGATGGAGCTAGTCCAGAGGAAGGCTACTAAAATGGTGTGTGGTCTTTGTGATAAAGCGTATGGGGACATACTTAAAGATCTCAATCTGTATACTTTGGAGGAAAGGCGGGAGAGGGGAGATATGATAGAGACGTTTAAATACCTATGTAATGTAAATACGCATGAGTTGAGTTTCTTTCATTTGAAGGAAAGTCTGCAATGAGAGGGCATAGGATAAAGTTAAGAGGTGATAGGCTCCGGAGTAATCTGAGGAAATACTTTTTTACGGAAAGGGTGGTAGATGCGTGGAACAGTCTCCCAGAAGAGGTGATGGAAACTGAGACTATGTCTGAATTCAAGAGGGCCTAGGCTAGGCATGTAGGATCTCTTGGAGAGAGAAAGAGATAATGGTTATTGTGGATAGGCAGACTAGATGGGCCATTTGGCCTTTATCTGCCATCATGTTTCTATGTTTAATGTACAGTGCAGCATATATTGGTAACACTATAGAAATAATAAATAGTAGAAGTAGTAGTAACACACTCCTTTTATATGACTCCCCCACCCCTTGAGCAAAAGGACCTCCTGTTCCTCCCTCTAGTCCATTCTAGCCATATTCTCATCTCAGTGACACACTGGAAAATGCACAGCTTTCTGCTTAATACAGCAAAGACATTTTCCAAGGGGGTCACTACTAGCCAGTTTCTAAAGGCCTAGGACAGGCATGCGAGCTCTCTGGGAGAGAGTAGGAGTTAGTTGTTTTTGTGAAGGGGTATACTGGCTGGGTCTTTTGGGCTTTATCTGCCCTTATGTTTTTCTAGATGGCTTTGCTTGTGTCCTCAGATTGGATTGGAAGGAATTGCAAGGTGCTGGCTAGGAGCTAGGAGACAAACTGCTTTGTTTGACTCATTTTCTGCAATTTTGGATGCAGAGGTGATTTGCTCCTTTCTCGTATAGAACATCCGCTTGTTATCTTAATACTGTATGGTTTGTAGGATGAATTTGGGAGATGGATCATTGGACATTTGCTTATGTTAGGATTTTATTGAAGTTGTGAGGGTATGTGGTACTGAATTTGGTTGTGGGTATGTGTGATCCAGTGTCCTGGTGCAGGGTTTCCTTGCATTTTGTATGAGAGTCTGGTGACATTTGTTTGCAGTATGTCCTGATGTGTGCACTTCATGGTTTGTAGTGGTGCTCTGGTGGTTAGCCTTTTTGCAGCACTTGGCAGCTTGTCGAGTGGGTGAGCTGGCACCTTTTCGACTTGCTTTTATGTTCACAGGGTAGCTTCCATGAGATGCTGGGTTGACTGCAGGTTAAATGCAATTGCATATTCTCTGGTCATCTACTTTGGAAGGATCAGGAATTTGAATTATTTTGTACATGTGTGCAGAGTAACGGTAATGTGCAGTATCTTGTGTACAATTCTATTGGGCTGGGGAAGATTGTCTTACTGTAACTGTTTCTGATTCTAGTGGGGCATGGACTATTGTATGATTGGGTATCTGGAGCATTTATTGGAAGCAACTTTTGCTAATTCTTTTTCCAGCAAAGGCATTTTTTCTATTCTGCTTTACTTCTGATGCTTTTGGTAGGTTGTGACATTTGTTCAGCAAATGGAGAGGATTTCATATTAACCCAGGATCTGTTTTCTGCTGTCTGTGTTTTCCCTAATCCCCCCCACCCCCCCTTTTGTTTGGTCCTCTATGTTTCCTACATGGAGTGTGTAAGGAGGATTGGGACACGGTAGCTATTGAGTAGTTGCGTAGATGGGTTAATACTGAGCTTTTGGAGTTATGGATTGCTTTTGGAGGTTTAGGGATATCTCATGAGTTCATGACAGCTGTTTCCCCTAGATGTTATTATCCTGATACTGTCTTTCTTTCAGGTATAGGTTTGGCCAATTTTATTTGGGTACTCTTTAGGACTTGTTGGAGAATTGTTTTACAGCTGTTGGCTGCAGCTTATATGGTGGGAGAGTGGTGACAAGCTTGAGGCTGTCACTGCTTGTGGTGGAAAATGGGGTTTGGCCCAGTTGGATCTGGGAGATGAGCAGTTAATAAATAAATAAATGTAACACTCGTAGGTGACACCGCTGCTAGGGGAAGCATGGCTTGGCGTCACTGTGGGTCATGTTTGGGGGGAGGGGAAGCATGGGTTGGCATCACTGTGGGTCATGTTTGGGGGTATGCTGTCAGTTTAAAGATATAGTGGGAGCTAGTTTCAACATCAAATAGCTCCCTGGGAATGTGTGAAATATGCATTGGGGGTCTGTTGCTTTTGGACATGGATTGTATTTTAAGTAGAGATAATATTAAGATAGATAATAAAACTGCGACCAAATATTCATTCCAATAAAATTGAGTTGTGTGATTATTGATTGATGGTGATGGAGTATGAATATTAATGTTATTTTTTTTACCTTGTGGTAAGCATGAGGGAACGAATATTGCTTTTTTGTAACTATATAACCATACTCAAAGCAGTTTACATACAGGCACTTCAAGTATTTTCCCTATGTGTCCTGATGGGATCACAATCTATCTAATGTACCTGAGGCAGTGAAGTACTGAGTAACTTGTCCAGGGTCACAAGGAGCAGGACAGGGTTTGAACCCACAACCTCAGGGTGCTGAGGCTTTAGCTCTAACCACTACGCCACAAGCTCTAGCCCAATGTCTCTCAAACTGTGTGCCCCGAGGGAATTCCAGAGGTGCCACAAGAGCTTCCCGAATTTTATTTTATTTTAAAAAATTCCCTTCATAAGTGTATACTAGAATAGATAACATGTACGCTGCGTTTGCAAATCTGTCAATCTTATGAGTATCTGTGTGCATAAGGATACAATTGTCCAGATAAGCATCATTCTTTGATGTGATTGGTCCTTGAAAACAAACGGCAAGTAATTTTATGATTTTGCAATTTATAATTTCAATTATAATGTTCCACGAAAAACATTTGCTCCATTTAGTGTACCAGAAAAAACATTTCCTCTGTGTCGGAGCTAAAAAAAAGTGTGTCGGAGCTAAAAAAAAGTTTGAGAGACACTGCTCTAACCACTTCTCCAAGCTAGTGATTATCACAGTTTAATAAAAGGGCTCCTTAATTTGTAGACAAAAAGGATGTGAGACTATGGAGTTGGAGAGGAGATGCACAGACCGTGGTTAGGGGCAACAGGAGAAAAAGGGCTAAGTTAGGAAGTAGATTGACTGTTATTTGCTCTGCTCTAGGCTCAACTGTCCTCTTCCATGAAGGCTCCCTTGAAGGGAGGGGCTATAACAGAATATCTCTACTGCTATGGAGTCTGAAAAGAAGTGGCAAAATTGAATTCTAGATTTTCCCCCAGAAATTAAAACTGAAGGAAATTAAAACTAAAGGAGAGTCCAACAGGAAGCAATCCCACGACAAAACACAGATGCCAAACTAGAAGTGGGATGGGACAATGAATTTCCCAAAGAAAAAGACATTCAATGCGACCTTGCAAAAATAAATTTATTCAGTCCATCCACAAAGACCTGACACAGCACTGTGTTTTGGCGTAGAGAATGACATGGTGGTTGTTACCCACGGCTAGCCGCGGGTAACCCGTCAAAATGGGGATAGCAAAATTAGTGGTCACTGCAGGGACGGTGACAAGGCCATTCACCGCCCTGTGGAGCAGTGAATGATCTTGTCTCTGCATTGAAGCCAGCACGGAAACTTCTTCGTCTCCAACTCCACTCCTTAGAACACAAATGGCGGAAATCACATTCTACCTCATCCTTCCTTCAATATAAAGAATTAACAACCCATTACAAACATGCAATACAAACCACAAAAAAAACTACTATTCAAATTGCATAACAACAGCCTGCAACATCTCAGCATTGTATGCCATAGTTCGATCTCTTTTCCCCTATCCAAAAACAAAAAAAACTCTTCAACTTCTCCTAACCAACAATCAGCAACAGAACTGGCCAACTATTTTGACCCAAAAATAAAAGATATTCGATTAAACTTCAACAACATCTCGCTCTTAAAGCCCTAAGACCCTTTGAACCAGGACCACCACCTTCCATTTAGTACATTTTCAAAATTCAAAACTCCCTCTAGCTGAACTACTGCAAACCACCTAATCCATGAACACCTCTAATAACCCATTAGAGAATATTCCACCAACAATATTAAAAAAATTATTTTCATTATTTTGTCCATATTTACTAGAAATGATCACCCAAAGTCTTACAACTAACATTGTTCCGAAATCTTGGAAATCAGCCCTAGTTTTCCCCAAATTAAAAATCAAAAGTTGGACTAATCTCAAAGTTCCAATTACTGACCCATTGCCAACCTACCGTTCACTGCCAAACTAACTGAAAAAAATTATTGTTTGATAGCTCTCCAAATTCTTTGAACAAACAAATGCTCTTCACCCAAATCAAACCGGATTTTGCTCAAATTATTTGATGGAACTCTCTTTGCTAGGCCTCACCACCACCATCTACAACTATCATGACCATATAAAATCAGTTTTCTTGGTATCTCTTGATCAATCGGCTGCCTTTGGCACGATCGACCATAACTTACTCTTTAATCATCTTGAAAACAGTGGAATAACCGATTCAGCTCTTCTTTGGTTCTCCTCATACTTTGCTGAACAGAATTTTCAAGTCTATTTCAAAGGAACTTCTTCCCCAATCTTTCAAACCTATGGTGTCCCACAAGGTTCAATTCTTTCCCCCCTACTATTTAATATTTTCCTAGCCTCTCTCCTGACTCTTGCTCAATCCATTGGATTCACCCCTTTTGCCTACGCTGATGATATTCAATTTCTCCACCCTATCAACTCAGCTAACATTAACGACATCCAAGAAATTAATCTTAAACTATACAAAATTAGCTTATGGCTTTGAACCAATAGACTCTCATTGAACATCGCAAAATCTCGAGGGATTCTATTCCCTCTCAATAACAATGACTCCCTAACTGGACAAATAACTATCGACTCTGTTCCCCTCCAAATTGAGTCCAAACTCAAACTTTTAGGAATTATCTTTGATAAACACCTCAACTATCATGACCAAATTAGCTCTCTGACCAAAACCTGTTTCTACAAACTCCGCCTAATTCGCTCCATAACCTCAGTCCTAGAACCTACTTCTATCCAAACTTTCATTCATTCATTGATCATCTAGACTATTGTAACTCATTCTACCATTGAATAACTCAAAAGGAAACCCATTGACTACAATTAATTCAAAATACCATGATCAAACTCATCTATAAAGCCAAAAAATATGACCACATTACCCCGCTACTCCAAGAGTCACACTGGCTACCAGTCTCTCACAGAACAACTTATAAGATTCTCCTTCTAGTCTTCAAAATTAGGACCTCCCATCTGCCTGCCTTTCTAGACAAATATCTAACCCCACATACTTCTGCTAGGGCCCTTAGATCCACTAATCAGAACTTACTGACAGTCCCCTCAATCAAGGACTTATACTATACTAGAAACACTATATTTTCCACTGTTGCGCCTTCACTCTGGAATACAATGCCACCTCACCTCCGCTCTGAAAATTCTCTAAACACACCTTAAAACATTTCTATTCAAAGACGCCTATCTAAATTCCAATTGAGAACCCGAAAAAAGAGACAACAAAAACTAATAGAGAAACGCTTTCAAGAAGCGACATTCCCCTTCCCCTCCTGTTTTATCCCTCCCCTTTTTCCTTCCTCTTATTTTTTTAAATTTACATAATGTAATTAAAAACATCCCTCTTCCCCCTCCTTCCTCTTGTCACCCACTCGTCTCAATTATGTCCTTGTCTTTTCCTTAATTCCCCCCATTTTTTTCTTTATACAATTTTAAATATTTTAAATATCTTTTAAATTTCTATTGTAAATTGATCAGATACTTGTGATGGTCGGTATATCAAGCTACAAATTAACTTGAAACTTGTCCTAGTCAGCTCCATGCAGAACTTTTTCTCTTCAGTTTCTGAAAAGAAGCCTCAAAAATGTCTCTAGTGAAAGTCACATAGGGAAATCTCATACAGTATCAGAAAGGCATATACAGGAAAGTAAAGGACAATTTTAATCATATGCTACCAATTTGTGCCTTTCCTTTCCAGTGGCAGGCACAAATTGGAGCAGATGCACATTTTACAATGCAAAATGCATTAAACTGCTTGGCTACTTTCTGTGCTTTGATTTTAATATTAAAATCAAAAGTAAAGAATGGCATGGTGACAAAATTCATCACCGTTCCCGTCCCCGCAGATAACTGTGGGAAACCATCTCCATGTCATTCTTTAAGGAGAGAGGGAAGGTTGGGTGGGTGGGAGGGGGGTATATCTAAGGTGACCATACATCCCATTTTCAATGGGACTGTCCCGTTAATGGACCGACTGTCCCATTGTCCTGACCCACTGCTTCAGGACACCGAAATGTCCCGTTTTCAGGGACAGTATCCCGAAGCTGTGCGCAGGGACAACGGGACAGGCAAACGCTTCTCCTCCCCTGCCACGGCAAAGCCAGCCTCCCTTATTCCCTCCTTCTAGCACCGATTCAATCTCCCCCCCACCCGTCCACCACTGCTGCTTCTTCTTGCCGTCCAAAAGCCTTCTTCCCGATGTCAATTCTGACGTCTGAGAAGAAGTTCCAAGGAAGTTCTGGGCCAGCCAGATAGAACGCTTCTGGGCAGCAAGAAGAAGCAGCAGCGGCAGTGGACCGGGGGTTTGAATCGGCGCTGGAGGGAGGCTGGCAGGCAGTGGCAGCAGCTGACCGGGGTGTGTGTGTGTTGAATTGGGCACTGGAGGGAGGGAAGGAGGGAGCAGGCTTAATGCAATGAGTCATTAATTGCCAAACGTAGCTTAAAGTAACACTAGCACAGGCGAACAAGGATTCATTGTTCTTTCATCACATGCTTCACAGAGTTGAGGGAAAGAAACATTTTTTTTTCATGATAATAAAAAAGGATTTTCCACAGTAAAACGGCAGTGAATGGCATGAACATTTTTTCCAGATTATACAATACAGGCGTGCAACAAAGAACCACTGCAGCTGAGTTTTCAATACTGTATTTTGTTAGATCTTAAAGATGACTCCCACACTCATGAAGAGACACAACAGTAGTCAGAGATGCTACAAGGGTTACTAAAATTGATGGACACACTGACTGTGAAATCTTTTCCAAGGAAATAAATACCATATATAATTCGAATATAAACCAACCCAAATATAAACCAAGGTAACTGAAACAGGAAATGGCGATAGTGGACTAGAGACAAAATGGACACTTTATGGGCATAAATCCAAAGATGCAGCACAGGGACCCGAGAGGCAACTAGAAATAAAGAGCAAGACAAGGAGGAAACAGCAGGACCCAGACGGCTATCAAAGAACAAAAAAGCGGGCAGAGGACGGGATAGACACACCACAGGAGGCAACACGTGAGGAGACCAACAGGAGCAACAAATCAAGAGTAGATCCAAAAGAAAAGGTAACAAACTGGGACTTAAATTGCCTATATACAAATGCTAGGAGCCTAAGGACTAAAATGGGGGAGCTAGAAGTTATAGCCGGAAATAAGGACATAGACATAATAGGAATCACAGAGACATGGTGGACAGAGGACAACAAATGGGATGTGGCCCTTCCAGGGTATAAACTCTACAGGAAGGACAGAGCACACAAAAAGGGGGGAGGAATAGCACTGTATATAAAGGACTCCATTCCTTCATCCAGAACAGAAACAACAACAAGGGCAGACAGTCTGGAGTCACTATGGGTTAAGTTAACAGGAGGGGAAGGAACTGACATCAAATTGGGATTGTACTATCGCCCACCAGGACAGTCAGAAGCAAACGACCTGGAACTGGAGGCCGAACTGAGGCAGGTGTGCAAAAGTGGAAGGGTGGTAGTTATGGGGGATTTCAACTATCCGGGAATAGACTGGGACATTGGGCACTCAAACTGCACGAGAGAAACTAAATTCCTAGAGGCGATAAGGGACTGTTTCATGGAGCAGCTGGTCACAGAACCAACGCGAGGGGATGCCACTCTAGACCTAATCCTCAACGGGCTAGAAGGACCCGCAAAGGAAGTGGTGGTAATAGCACCATTAGGGAACAGTGATCACAACATGATCCAGTACAAATTAAACATGGGAACATCAAAGGTGAAAAGAACCAAAACGATAGCACTCAACTTCAGAAAGGGAAACTACAAGGACATGAGAAAAATGGTAGGAAAAAAGCTCAGCAGCAACTCAGGGAAGGTGAAGACCGTAAAGGAAGCCTGGACACTGCTTAAAGGCACAGTGCTCGAGGCACAAGACCTGTGCGTCCCAAGGTTCAGGAAAGGGTGCAAAAAAAATCGAACTAGAAACCCAGCATGGATAACAACTGCAGTTAAAAAGGCGATAAGCGACAAGAAATCATCCTTCAAGAAATGGAAAAAGGATCCAACAAAGGAAAACCAGGAAGAGCACAAAAGACACCAGAAAGAATGTCATAGAGAGGTCAGGAAGGCAAAGAGAGAATATGAGGAAAGACTGGCAGGAGAAGCAAGAAACTTCAAACCCTTCTTCAGGTATGTGAAAGGGAAACAACCAGCCAGAGAGGAAGTGGGACCACTGGACGACGGAGACAGGAAAGGAGCGATAAAGGAGGAAAAAGAGATAGCTGAAAGGTTAAACAAATTCTTCTCGTCGGTCTTCACCAGAGAGGACACATCCAATATCCCAGAACCCGAGGTGATTATAAACGGAGAACACAACGAAAGGCTGGTACAACTAGAGGTAAGCATAGAGGATGTCCACAGACAGATAGACAGACTAAAGAGCGACAAATCACCAGGCCCGGATGGCATCCACCCAAGGGTACTAAAAGAACTGAGAAACGAAATAGCAGAGACACTTCACCAAATATGTAACCTCTCCCTAAAAACTGGGGAGATCCCAGAGGACTGGAAAATAGCAAATGTCACGCCCATCTTTAAGAAGGGATCAAGGGGTGACCCGGGAAACTACAGGCCTGTGAGCTTGACCTCGGTTCCTGGAAAGATGATGGAAGCAATGGTAAAGGACACAATCTGCGAACACATAGAAAACAATGGACAACTGAAGGCGAGCCAGCATGGCTTCTGCAAGGGAAGGTCGTGCCTCACGAACTTGCTGTACTTCTTTGACGGAATAAACAGTCAGATGGATAAGGGTGAATCCATAGACATCATTTACCTTGACTTCCAAAAAGCCTTCGACAAGGTACCTCACGAACGGCTACTTAAAAAACTGTGGAACCACGGGGTGCAAGGGGATATCTACCGATGGATCAAACACTGGCTAGCGGGCAGGAAACAGAGGGTTGGAGTCAAGGGCCAATACTCAGATTGGCAATGGGTCACGAGCGGAGTTCCGCAGGGGTCGGTGCTGGGACCTCTACTATTCAATATATTTATTAACGATCTGGAGACGGGGACAAAATGTGAGGTTATCAAATTTGCTGATGACACCAAACTCTGCAGCAGGGTTAGAAACACGGAAGACTGCGAAGACCTACAAAGGGACCTAACGAGACTGGAAGACTGGGCAAAAAAGTGGCAAATGAGTTTTAACGTAGAGAAATGCAAGGTCATGCATGTAGGAAAAAAGAACCCGATGTTCAACTACAAAAGGGGGGGAACACTGCTAGGGGTGAGTAACCTGGAAAGGGACCTGGGGGTGATGGTCGACTCATCACTGAAACCATCGGTGCAATGTGCGACAGCCTCAAAGAAAGCAAACAGAATGCTGGGCATCATCAAAAAGGGTATCACAACCCGGACGAAGGAAGTCATCATGCCGCTGTATCGCGCAATGGTGCGCCCGCACCTGGAGTACTGTGTTCAATACTGGTCGCCGTACCTCAAGAAGGACATGGCGGTACTCGAGGGAGTGCAGAGGAGGGCTACTAAGCTGATAAAAGGTATGGAAAATTTTCCATACGCTGACAGGTTAAAAATGCTGGGGCTGTTCTCCCTGGAGAAGAGGAGACTTAGAGGGGACATGATAGAAACCTTCAAAATCCTTAAGGGCATAGAGAGAGTAAATAAGGACAGATTCTTCAAACTGAGAGGAGCCACAAGCACTAGGGGTCACTCGGAGAAATTGAAAGGGGACAGGTTTAGAACAAATGCTAGAAAATTCTTTTTTACACAGAGGGTGGTAGACACATGGAACGCGCTTCCGGAGGAAGTGATAGGCCAGAACTCTGTACAGGGATTCAAGAAGGGTTTGGATGGGTTCCTGGAGGATAAAGGGATAGAGGGGTACAGATAGAACTTGAGGTAGGTTATAGAAGTGGCCAGAGACCACTTCACAGGTCGCAGACCTGATGGGCCGCCGCGGGAGCGGACCGCTGGGCGAGATGGACCTCGGTCTGACCCAGTGGAGGCAACTTCTTATGTTCTTATGTAACCTTTTTTTCCCCAAAAAAGGAGGAGAAAAAGATGACTCAAATATAAAACAGGAAGGTTTAACATTCAAGTGCAGTGCCTTTGCTTGCCCTGCCCTCCCCTGCCAGGCTCTGCACCCTGTTCCCCCTCCTTCGCTTCTCTGCCAGGCTCTGCATCCAGCCCCCTCACTCACTCCCTTGTATTGCCAGTCTCAGAATTTGCGGCAACCAATTAGCTAGCAGTTCAGAATTGACGTCAGGAAGAAGGCTTCTGGGTGGCAAGAAGAAGAAGCAGCAGCGGTGGCGGACTGGGAGTTTGAATTGGCGCTGGAGGGAGGGAAGGAGGGAGGCTGGCAGGCAGTGGTGGCGGACTGGGGGGTTGAATCGGGCAATGGAGGAAGGGAAAGAGGGAGGCAGGCTTTGGCGCAGCAGGGAGGTAGGTAGGCAGGCTGGCTGGCTTCGAGGAGGGGTGGGACAAATGCTGGAAGGCAGTGAGGTGGACATAGGAAGGAGGTACTGGGGGCACTAAGGACACAGGAAGGGGCACTAAGGACATAGGAAGGAGGCACTGGGGGCACTAAGGACACAGGAAGGGGCACTAAGGACATAGAAAGGAGGCACTGGGGGCATTAAGGATATAGGAAGGAGGGGGGAATAGAAAGGGACAATTGTTGGGCCTGAGTACAGAAAGAAAGAAATGAAAGAAAGGATGCACAGTCAGAAGGAAACACAGTGTCAGTTTTGAGAATTTATATCTGTTGTCTATATTTGCACTATATTTGTCTATTTTTCTATAGTTACTGAGGTAACATTGCATATTTTAAAGTCATCTGCCTTGACATCTTTGAAAACCCCCAAATATAAATGATAATTAACATTTTCTCTGCGTATAGTGTGCTTTGTGGGTTTTTTTTAATTTTATGGTCACCATTATGAATTAATAAGATATTATGTGTACATGAAAAATGAATGGAAGAAATTGGGGGCGGGATTGGGGGCAGGACTGGCAATTACATAAGAACATAAGCAGTGCCTCTGCCGGGTCAGACCACAGGTCCATCCTGCCCAGCAGTCCGCTCCCGCGGTGGCCCAAACACAGGTCAAGACTTGTCTGAATCATCAGAAGGGGCTCCCTTGCCACCTTGGTTTCTCATTTAAGTCCTGCCTTCCTATCGAAGTCTTAGCCCTCCGGTCTTGCACATGCACGACCAGGTTGGTTTATACTCATTACCTGGTTAACTTCCTATACTTGTGTTACATCCCAGCTCCTCCCTCAGTATCCCACGATCCCTTTATCCCTCAGGAATCCATCCAATCCCTGTTTGAATCCTTGTACCGTACTCTGCCTGATCACTTCCTCCGGTAGCGCATTCCAAGTGTCCACGACCCTTTGAGTGAAAAAAAACTTCCTTGCATTTGTTTTGAACCTGTCTCCCTACAATTTCTCAGAATGCCCCCTCGTATTTGCTGTCCCCTTCAGTCTTCAATTAATAGATGTTCCGTTTTGATGAAAAAATAAATGGTCACGTTAGGGATATCTCTTTTGTTTTAGTCCTAGTTTGGATGTACTGGAAGGGGGGTAATTCATTTTGTATTGATATTGATTGATTGTAAGTGCTGATTCTGATTATTAATGTATATATAATTTTATGCACTTTGTATTAGCATTGAAAATTTAATAAAGTGTTAAAAAAAAGGCACAGGCATTTAGGCCAAGAAAACCTTGGCATAAATACAGTTCTCCTAAAAGTTGGGATATCTAGCGACGCCTAAGGCCTCTTTGGAAGTGCTAAGAGCAAATCTATATAGTTTGCCTAACTTTTTATAGAATCGCGCTTAGCGCATATCAGTCAGCACTGATATTTTTTTTTTTCATAGAATCAGGACCTGAATGTTTTATGCTGCAGCCATCCCTTGATTGCTGGCTCAAAAACAATTATACAGATATAAAGATATATGTTATCCTAATAGTGCTAGGAGAAGCAGTAAATGAGTGAGTTTAATTCAATACTTTTGATAGTATTCACTTTACCTTTTAATTTTCCCTTGTATCTTGTCATTGAGAAATCCCTGGCACAATTATAATTAGTGCTTCTGGTTGTCGGTTTTAACTAGCACCAATCCCCAGTGTAAAAAATTAAGGGCTCCTTTTATCAAGCAGCGGTAGAGTGTTTTACCGCGGGCTGGCGAAATAAATGCTCCGACGCTTATAGGAATTGAATGAGCATCGGAGCATTTACCTTGCCAGTCTGCAGTAAAACTCTCTACCGCTGCTTGATAAAAGACTGCATAAAATTGAAGTGTAATAGAAAAACACTGGGGAATCACTTCTAGTGCTCTCTTGACCTTCTTTTGGCTTGTTTTGCATCCTCCATTCTGCTTTTGTTCCTTTTTGTGTGCTGACTCCGAATCTATGGCCTCTTCTATCAAACTGCGCTAGCAGTTTGTAGCGCGGTGAGCCGTGCTGAATGGCTTATGCTGCTCCCGACGCTCATAGAGTTCCTATGAGCGTCGGAAGCAGCGCGGGCCATTCACTGTGGTTCTCTGCGCTACAAACTGATAGCGCAGTTTGATAGAAGAGGTCCTAAATGTTACAAACATACATTTTGATTTTCACCAGAAATGATACTCAGCAGTAATAATAATATCTTTATTTTTATAAACCGCAATACCACAAATAGTTCAGATTGGATTACAATAAAAAGAGACTGCATACAGACAGCGATATTACAAAAGGCAGTTCAGAGATACATCAACAAGGATATGAAATCATACAAATTTATCAAAAAGATAAGTTTTAACTGTTTTTCTAAAGGTTTGGGAAGATAAAATCACTTAGAGCTCCTTTTACTAAGGTGTGCTATGCTATTTAGCCCACGCTAAATATTAGCACGTGCTAACCATGCGCTAAATGCTAACACATGCATGTTAGTCTATGGATGTGTTAGTGGTTAGCGCGCACATAGATTTAGCATGCACTAAACGCTTGCTAAAACACTTAACACACCTTAGTAAAACAGGGGGCTAGGCATTTATTCCATTTACCAGCTTGAAATGATAATGTCCTATCTAGGAACCTCTTGTAGATGCAACCCTTCAGAGATGTAGTACCTGTGACACTTGCCCCCTTTTTTACTAAGGCGCGATAAGCGTTTTAGCGTGTGCTTAGCGTGCGCTAAATCTACACACGCGCTAAAGGCTAACGCATCCATAGACTAACATGCACGCATTAGCGTTTAGCGCTAAAAAGCATAGCGCACCTTAGTAAAAGGAGCCCTAAAATTCTAGTAAACGTGGATTATTTTACACCTTCAACGAATCCTCCAGCTGGAAAATAAACACGTAAAGACACCATTTCTAACCTCCTAACAGAAGCCTTAATTATATTTCAGTTACATGTTTTGTTAACTTTTCCCGATACCTTCACTTCAACTTATCATTAACTACACCGGTAACAATGTGCTGTGTCTGGCACTATCTCCAGTGCACATCTGCACAGCCAATGTTCAATTAAACATCTAGAAAATTGTGAGTTAAATTAAAAAGCTCCCTATAAGAACATGACAGAGAGCAAACCTGCAACTGAAGAGGCACTTTGGCAGAGAATCATATCCTGTTTTAAAAATAGAGAATCAGCTGACAACAGGCACATTAGAGTCAGCTGGTAAAAGGGACATGAAATAACTAGATAATTTATTACTAATGTTAAAGCTCTTTTTGCCTAAATTTCTCCTCTCTACACACTCCTCTCTTATTAATCAGGTCTAATTCTAGCACAGACAGATAAACACGCTGTGATCTAATAAACTGCTGGATAGTTGATGTAACCTAAGATGTTAGTTACGACAATAACTTTTAGTGTTTTTATCTTGTCAGAATTTGCGCAGCCAACACCAACTGGTTCTTTACTAAATCTCAGCCTCATCAAACTAACTTAATTAGCAATTCAATCCTTATTTTTGTTTTGGATTGCCCTCTGGCGACTAATTAAAGCTTAATAGAAACTGCTGAACTGAGGTGGTAAGGAATTCATTAATATTAAAATTAGCCCCAACAATTTTGGGGGCTGGTGCAATTCGTATTAGTTACTGTCACGAGTTTGAGATTGCATTGAATCGTTTAGAAAGCTGTGGAAGGAATTTGCTGTTGATTCATATGATAAGATGTGCAAATCCAGCCTGATGACTTCCCCAGTTGTTGTATGAGTAAAGATCCTTGTGGCCTTGACATGTTTTCTTCTTTTTTTTTAAATTACGTTATTTAGAGCAAAACTATGCTTTATCACCCATGGGCCCGAGTGACTTATGTTTCTCTGTGCTGATGGATTTGTTAATAGGGAAAACAAACTAGGTTTCTAGAAAAAACAGTCAATATTCCATAGTTACATTTTTAAAAAATATTTGTATTTCATCAAAGTGTCTGAAAGATGATTTGATATTTTTGCTTCACATTTTTAGGCTATACAAATTATTTCAGAGGCATGAATGGAAAACTGAATGAAGCCAACAAAACAGTAAGTGGAAAAAGAATAATCTCTGGAGTTAATTTGCCAAAGTTTAATTAGATAATTTATACTTTGAAAAGAAAATTTGACTATAAATTTATTTTTCTTTTCTAGAAGGCGCCTTCTATTTTTTTTTTTCTAAGTTTAAACAAAATGGAAATATGAAGCACAGAAAAACCAAAATGTTTTCCATAGTTTTGAGATCTCTGCAGGTTTTTTTTCCCCATTTCAATAATTTTATCAGAATATGTATATTTATTTTACCCTACAGGATTTTTCTTGTGCTTGGAGAACACAAACTTGTTGGCAGTAAAATATACAGCAACCAGCAGTAGTTAGCATATTTTATTAAATGTAAAAATTTAAATATTTTATATAATATACATTTTACAGAAATGTGCATGCAAATTATTTATGCATCAAGGCTTATATTTAAATAACTTTGAGGACAGAACAATCATGCACGCATTTTAAAACCAACAAGTCCATTTTTTTATTTGATGAAAACAACAGTGGCATTCAAAGGCACACAGTTCCAAATCTTGGTGACAATTTCTACGAAGTTATTCAAATAAAATATGACTTCTGATAAAGAGGATATAATTTATAAACCAGAGCATGCCTATCAGTAGAACCTAAATTTGCATCATTAGGATACTTTCATTTCTCCTAGCACTGTTTTTGACATCCCAACTCAGAGCCCTAGAACAATAGTGCCAAAAAGCAAGCTGCCAATACACATAAGTTAAAAAATGATAAATAAAATACCCATAACATTTATCTGACAAGAGTAAACAAAATGAATTTTCCTTTCAAAAAATAATTATTTTTCAAACAGTGATAAAGTGTTTATTAAATGTACAAAAGTTGAACAGTGCCTGTAGCTCTAATCCATGTGACAGGAAATGTTTGGAGGTTATCATCAATGATAAAGTATACCATTGTGACAGTAATGGTATGCATTTTCCATCTCATCAATGTTTTGTTATAATTTGCTGTTATTTTTTTGCTCTCCTATACCTAAACTACTGTATAACATATCATTTAATAACAGTTATATTAGTTTCTTGCCATTATTTACCTAGAGGGCTTCTTGTTACTATATAAGAAATACACAGCCGATCATTGAAAGAACAGAATTCCATGTACAGGAATCATAAAAAGTATAACCATCTCATTAAGCCCCCTAACCAATTTTAATAAAACTAGTCATCATTTTATCTGTTTTTAAATATCTTCTTTTCCTATTTTAGGCTTATATACCTTCTAAAGGGAATCCAAACAATTTTTTTCCCTACAATATATTAATATAGTGCATTAAAAATAAGAACATGCAATACAGAATCAAATTATCGTTATTTCCTAAAGTTATTATAAGCAGCCCACTGGGCATAACCCACCCCAGCTCAACCCAGCATTTCATGTTGAGTCTCCCTCTGAAACTATCAGATGACAGAGAAAGTGCCGAAAGAATATCTTGAAAATGGCATTTCTCATTCTACGTTTAATCGTTTAATCTATTTGTCGACTTCAGAGCAGTGTTCTTTCTCTTGACTTTGCAAGCTTTGTTGTGATATGCTTCGCAGTCCCTTTGATAGATTTGTAATTGGTGTACACGACTAACTGCAGAGTCTAAGCACTGAGAACAAAGAAGAATTCCCTGACATACTTTACTGAAGCCTCCTTTCATTTGCCATATCCCACTGTTTGATAAATAACATATTTGTTGCAAACTGACATATCTATAAAGGTACAGCCACAGCACCATAAACCTGATCCTGAGATGTGTTTATAGTTATATCTAACATACTTCTTATTAAAGTTGGTTATGAAGGCCATCTGTTGTTCTCAAATTTGAGATATCTGATATATGTGCTATAAATATAGGTGGTTATGAATCAGGATGTAAACTAGAAGAATAAATGGTATAACATTAGCATTCACATTCCCATCACCTGCAACTGAAAGCTAATCACCATCAATCAATAATCATACAACTCAGTTTTATTAGAATAAATATTTGGCCGCAGCTTTATTATCTATCTGAATATTATCTCCACTTACAATACAATCTGTATCCAAAAACCAACAAACCCCCAATGCATATTTCACATACCCCCAGTGAGCTATTCGGTGTCGAAACTAGCTCCCGTTAAGTCTTTAAATTTATAACATTCCCCCAAACATGATCCAAGGTGACGCAAGGCCATGCTTCCCCTCGCAGCGGTATCGCATACGAGTGTTACATTTATTTATTTATTAACTGTTCATCTCCCAGATCCAACTGGGCCAAACCCCATTTTCCACCCCACCCAAAGCTGCGACCACCTTCCCCCAACCCCATAAGCTCCACCAAACCCGCCCAAGTCGACATATAACATGTACACCCCCCACCCCATCCCACAACACTAACACAAAACATAACCAGCACAAATGGGAGGGAGGGAGGGATAATCTTTTCCTGAAAAGACTACTCTACTGTTCCCCTTTCCTCACAGAGTTCACTCCAGCCTGCCACAACATCCAACCAATCACGTGACTGCTCCACCCCATCACCTTAGAAACCTCCCTAATCATTTTTCTTTCTTACAAGCTCTGTCTATTAACCCTTTCTTACCTCCTCTTATAAATATGTCAATCCTTATTCTACAGACCCTTGACAACACCTCATATATTCCCCTCACCCCTCTGCCCCACCTCCCATTTTACCCACACCATCATTCAATAAATATTACCAGCCGGTGACATCAGCTCAGCTAATGTTATATCACACCAGATGAATCTGGTGTTCTTTATAACGCTGTTAACGTTGGTGCTTTAACATTTATAGCTGCTGCATTGTTAAATGATTTATGCAGAGCAAAGTAGCCATTCAGATTCTTTGTGTATGGACAAGAAAGGAAAAAGAGAGAGAGAATTGTATTATTTATTTATATAACACTTATATCCTAAGGGCTCCTTTTACTAAGGTGTGCTGGCGATTTTAGCGCACGCAGCATTTTAGCATGCGCTAAACCTGTGCTACGTGGCTAGAACTAATGCCAGTTCAATGCTGGCGTTAAGGTCTAGCGTGCACAGCAATTTAGCGTGCGCTATTCCGCACATTAAGGCCCTAACGCACCTTAGTAAAAGGATCCCTAAGTGGTTTCACATTCAGGTACTTCATCATATTTCCTTATCTGTCCCTGTGGGCTCAAACTCTATCTAGTGTACCTGGGGCAATGAGAGTATTAAGTGACTTGCCCAGGGTCACAAGAAGTAGCAAGGGATTTGAACCCACAGCCTCAGGGTGCTGAGGCTGTAGCGCTAACCCTCGTGCCACACACTTCCACTAGTCTTGTGTCTGTCTAGCAATGTGAGATATAGAACACACTAAACAATAGGTTAAATAGAGATAATCAACCCCCCCCCTCTTTTGCTAAGGTGCACTATGCTTTTAGTGCACTATAAATATTATTGCACGCTAAACACGCACTAAACACTAATGCGTGCATATTATCCTATGGATGTGTTAGCGGTTAGCGCACGTATTGATTTAGCGCTAAATCCGCGCTAAAACGCTTAGCGCACCTTTGTAAAAGAGGGCCAAAGTCAATGGTTCATCCTAGAATGCAATGGATACACAAACAGTACTTTTATTTATTTATATACCGCTTAGATTCAGGTACTCAAATATTTTTCCCTATCTGTCCCAGTGGGCTCACATGCTATTTAATGTACCTGGGGCAATGGGGGATTAAATGACTTGTATCACCAAAATTGTATACAGGATGAGAAAGAACATATACTTCTTTGAAAATACCCTTCTCGAAAAAATTTCAAAAATCTTAATCAAAATTATTCAGAGATGTTATTCTACTGTGAAAAGCTCCTAAATACCTTATTCACTTTCAATTATTATCAAAGGGGTAGAGCTTCAGATCCCCTGTGAGAAGGGTATTTTCAAAGAAGGATTAAATGATTTGCCCAGAGTCACAAGAAGCAACATGGGATTTGAACCCACAACCTCAGGGTGCTGAGGTTTGTAGCTCTAACCACTGTGCCACACTTGTAAACTGAAGGATTTCTGAACATCAAATTCTCTATTAAGAAATCATCAAGAACTGAGTTATTGTAATAGCAAATAGAACAAATCAGTAAACAACAGCATGAGGTCACTGATGAGCAAGGAAAACCATAACTGAGCAAAACATACACTCACAACCCATTAACCAGTTATTTTAAAAATATGTTGACTTGATCTTTGGGTCTCATCTCCAAATGCTGGCCTATGTGTAAACTTTTTATTCTGAGCATTTTGGTACGGAAAGAGAGGGGTTTCTGTGATGTCTTGCTATATTGTACGTGTTTGAAAGCTAGCTTATTAGAGTAAAAACACTTCAAATATGACTCCAGGGAAGGAAAGAGGGAAACATGCTTATTTTATTAAACATAACAGCCCCTTAAAAAACAAACAAACGTTGAGCCCCTAAATTTATTATCCTAAATTAGTGCCCTATTTTAACCAAAGGAATGAGCATAAGATTTCAGCTGAAAATCTATCTTGATTTAGGAGCTTAAAAGTTATGCTGGGTTTTACTAAACAGCGGTAGAACTTCTTACTGCTGGTCATTGAGGAAAATGTTCCGACACTCCTAGGAATTGAATGAGCTTTGAAGCATTTACTTCACTGGCTCATGGTAAAAGGTTCTACCACGGTTTAGTAAAAGGAGCAAATAGAATGTTAGAAATGATCAGGAGGATCTAAAATGGCCTCTGTATCTCTACTGCAGCGAGGACGCCTCTGAGACTCAATTTTACCTGCAACAATTATGCCGAAGAGACGGGGCAAGAACGCTGGTGGTGCCTCCGCCAGCCCGCTTGGGACACCGCCGAGGAGTAGCGCGGTGGTGAAAACCTCAGGGCTTGATGTTACTCTCAGCCCCGATGTCAGGACGCCACCCCTTCAACCGATGCCGCAGGCAGCCAGCTCTCCACGGGACCAGAATGCACCCGAAGAGGTAGCTCTCTCATCTCCAGAGGCCAGTGTAATGGAAGGCTTGCCGATTGAAACAACTCAGAGTGACATGCTCTCTCTGCCAGGACCTGCGACCGGGACAACTGAGGTCAGGGGAGTACAAGACTTCATTGAGGTAAATCTAATCTCAGAACAGACTCATACTACACAAGTACATCTTTTTTCTCCTACTAAACCCCCAGAAGTCACACTTGAAGCATTGTGGGACTTGGTAGTGAATTTAGGAAACTCCTTAAATCCTCAAATTAAAAATTTGGACAAAGAATTGAAAGAACAGAAAGGAGAAATATAATTGATAAAACAAGACATATCTCAGTTAAAAACAGAGACACAAAACACAAGTAAAGAGTTAATATCACTAAAACAAAATCAAGAGTTGTTGGTTAAAGATAAATTAATTCTTAGGAGGAAATTGGAAGCTCTAGAGAACAATGGTCGAGTTAACAATTTGAGATTTATAAATTTTCCTAAGATCTTATCAACTTCTCTTCGAGAAATGGTGAAACGTTACTTTATGGAAATATTGGAAATTCCTGAAAGCTCTTTACCTCCTCTTAAAAGAGTATATTATCTTCCTGCCAAATCCCAATCCAAAGAAGAAGAAAAAGTTGAGGAATCCCGGGCTAGACCATTGGACATTTCCGCAATACTGGAACAATCGGATAGAGAATTGGCTGTTCCAGCCACTCTCTTGCTGTCTGTGGCCTTGGCTCCAGACAAGGATTGGATACTAAAACTTTTCTTTAAAAATAGATCCAAGGACTTCCTGAGACATCATATTCAGATATTTCCTGATGTCTCCAGAGAGACTCAAAAGAGAAGAAGAGAATTCTTAATCCTGAAACCTGGAGTAACTCAAATAGGGGATATATTCTTCTTGAGCTATCCATGTAAATGTGTAGTTAGATACTCATCCTTGAAGTACATTTTTACAGAGAAATCTCATTTGATAAGTTTTCCTCAATGAAACGTCTTGAGAAAGGAATAGCTGCGCCTAAGGAAGGTTAACTCTCTGTACTGTAGTAGACATATGGCTTTTCTTGATAAATTGTTTGATTTATTTTGCTCTACTCCTTAAAAATCTTGGATCCAATTATTGAGGACTAGTGTGCGATCAAATTAGTTTATTTTATTTTATGTATTCTTATTTTAACTTTAACTGTGTACTCCAATTTTGGGACTTCAGTTAATTTGTTTTTTGATTGCACTTTTCTATACAAGATGTTCATGCTTGGTAATATTATAAAATTCTATAAATAAATAAATTTTTTTAAAAAATGATCAGGAAAGGAATGGAAAACAATATTGAAAATGTTTAATGCCATTGTATCACTCTATGGTACGGCTGCAACTTGAATACTGTGTTCAATTCTGGTTGCTGTATCTCAAAAAAGATATAGCAGAATTAGAAAAGCTACAGAGAAAGGCGACTAAAATAATAAAAGGTTTGGGATGACTTCCCCATTTTTGTTTTTAAAATAAAGTTTCATTGTCAATACCTTATCACTCTCACACAAAAAAATTACAAGTAAAGTAGCTCTCATCTGTATTACATCTTAAGAGTCTTCCAAAAAATATGTCAGATCTATATCAATAGATTCTAACTGATCTGTTCCTTGCTGTTTTGATACTCTTTATTTAACTGGTATATAATAGAGAGTAGAGATAGGCACTGTTTCAGAATTCTGCATACCCAAAATCTCACCAAGATACTTCTGGAAAAGGATCTCAGGTGAGATTAAATGAGTTTTAGGAAAATGTATTATTCTTAGGTTTTTTGACCTAGCATCATTCTCCATTGCTTCCAGCTTCAGGTGAATAGTATGTGAATCTTTCAATGCAGACATTGAGAATGATTGTCGGTTAACAACCTTTTTTTCCATAATTGTCATAGTGGAGTCTAAAACCTTAATATTGGAATCTACATTCTCCAGTTTTTCTATAACTTCTCTAGAAAATTCTTGTGATTGAGATACAACCGTTTTCAATAATCTCTCCATCCTCATGTTAAGCATCCAAATATCTTTCAAGGAAACGTCTTCCGGAGTTTCATCTGAGCCTAACAGCCCCTCAGTTGAGGTAGTGAAACTTTTTGGCATTTTTGAAAAAACTATACCTGTTTTGGATAAAGGATCAGTGGCTTCAACAGAAGCCCCAGCATCAACTTTGGATCATGTTTCCTCAGAGGATTTAGGGGGCAGAGAAGGAGTTTGTTCGGGAGAACTAAGAGAAATTCCTGAGACCTGTTCTAATATTTCTGCTGCTTGTGGGGGTTCTAATAATGAAGTAATAAGATGAAGGTCCATGGGACCTATCATTACAGGTGTAGAAACTCTTTTCCCCATAATTAACCTATCTAAGTAACCAAATTATTAAGAAAAAAAAAGGGAGAGGAGAATAACATCCATAAATGATAGTTATCAAAACCAGTAGATTACTCTCCACTGTTCTCCACGTGTCTTCAAAGGGGCTCTCAAGGGCCAAATCTTGCCCCTTGAGAGCCCCTTTAGATACGCCCCTGTGGCCGCGCATCAATGGCCGCATGCCACTGGTTCTTTGGTGTTTTCAGCCTGTTGGAGAGGACCCCAAATGATGTTAGAAGGTGTCCTCAGCAGTGCCTGCTCGATTCTGGCACTGAAAGCAGGTTAGAAAAACACAGCAGGAAATAAAGTTCAGCAAAAGGGAGTCTACAGGTAGTTCTTTCCTCCCTTCCTCCCATAGCCTATTTCCAGTGGTTCATTGTGTTGTGGATTTTTTTTTTTTTTAAAGATTCAACTTTAAGTTACATATTTTATAAGTTTCTTATTACTTAAAATGTAACTGGTTTTATTATTTTATATTTTATTGTTCCATCTTCCATTCATTTTTTTTATACCATTATTGATTTCTTATATGTCATATTCTTGGTGTTTTAACATATTTGGTTATGGTTTTATGATCATAATTCATTTCTTTTATATGAACTGAAGGTTTATATCCCTTTCATATTCCATCATTTATTTTCTGTATGTAATTTGCTTGGTGTTTTAATATAGTTTTAGGAGAAACCAAAAAAACACTGTGGAATGACAATGTTCTGAAATGGATTCCATTGAAAACAATCAAAGTTCAAAGGTACAATTAAATAATCCACATAAAGATAAAATATTCCACCTAAAAACCCAAAGGATCTAGTCCGCTGAAAGTGTAGGACCCAACACGGTCCACGTTTCGACAAAAAAGACTTCTTCAGGAGTCCCTGAGAGTTCTATGGTAGTAGATACATGGAAAAGCTGATATGTGGAGAGCTGTGGAAAAAACGCTGTTTGAAACCAAAGCACAGCTATATTACTACCAGTTAGTGCAGAATTACTGCATGAATCATTACCACCTACAAAACTGGTGGCAGTAAGGGCCTGAGTCTATAAAGGGTGCCTAACGGCGCCTATGTTCCGCCTAAAGTTAAGCGGGAGTTAGACATCCAAACTAAGTGGTCAATGAGCAATTTAAGAGCCTTAATAAGCAATAATTGGCAGATGGACATTTTGAGGATGTGGACCTGAATTTAGAGACACATCCACAATTCAGTAGGCGCTCTTCGGGAAAAACTGCGCCTAACCATATAGGCTGGCACGGGAGAGGCTTTGATATGGACGTATCTTCACTCATTAACTTATATTTTGGTGCCATAGTGCATCCATCTAATGCAGATATTGTAGGCAAATGAAAACCAGGTCTACTTTTCAGTGTGGTTTGGGCTTTAGATAGATGTGAGTTCTATGGATGGAATTTAGGCAGGCTTTGGACGTTCTCAATGCAATCTTCTAAATAGGGTTTAGGGATTAATGTTTGCTTTATTAAGCTCAAAATACATTTTTTTATAATTCTTTATTCATTTTGAAACTTAAAATAGTGCATATATGAATATATTACAGAATATATTTAAAAAATAGCACTTAAAACTTTCAATAAAATATATAAATAATATTTTCACACACACACCCTCTTATTTCAGTATAATCAAGAAAACAATCCCAATATAATATCTCACTCCCTCACTCCCATCCTCCTCCCTGGATGTGTAAAATTCTAATAGGAATAAAGGGAAACATCATTCAAGTAGTATCAATAAAGTTAGTCAATGGACCCCATACCCGTTTAAACCATTTATTACCTCCTTGCATAAATATCATTTTTTTGTATCTATAAACTATACATAATGAGTGCCACCAAAAAGTAAAATTCAAATGATCAAAATGTTTCCAATTTTCCTGTGACCATTTGGATGGCTACCCCAGTTATAATACCCAACAGTCTGTTTTTATATTTAACTATTGGTGACTTAAGGGATAATAATGACCCACAGATTACCATTTCATAAGATAACAGAATCACAGTCTCTAAAATCAAGTTAATATGTCCCCAAATAGATATCCAGGAGGTAAGTATTAAAGGACAATAGAATAGTAGGTGATCCAGTGTCCCTATGTCCAGATGACAGTGCCAACATCTATTGGATTTTGAACTATCTAATTTCTGTAAATGAACAGGGGTCCAAAAGCTTCTATGTAACAAGAAAAAACAAGTTGTCTCATTGATACTGACACTGCACATCTCATCCTCCAAGACCAATTTTGTGGCCATTGAGTAGCAGAAATCTATACCACAGGGCGGCCTGATGCCCTAGGAAATCTGTCTGGAAGCATAGGACCGGCAAACTATACTGATTTTTTTGATTTCGCCAATCAGGGAACCCCTTCTGAATGGCTTGCTTCAACTGCAGCCATTTATAAACTTGAGACTTTGCTATGCCAAATGATTGTTGCAGTTGTGAAAAATCAAGCATTTTCCCATCTGATAAAACATCATCTAGAAACATAGAAACATAGAAATTGACGGCAGATAAGGGCCACGGCCCATCTAGTCTGCTCACCCTAATGTCCCTCTCCTACCTTCGCCCTGTGAATAGATTCCATGTGACGATCCCATTTGGCCTTAAAATCAGGCACGCTGCTGGCCTCAATCACATGCAGTGGAAGACTATTCCAGCGATCAACCACCCTTTCTGTGAAAAAGAATTTCCTAGTGTCAGCTCGTAGTTTCCCTCCCCTAATTTTCCACGGATGCCCTCTTGTTGTCGTGGGACCCTTGAAAAGGAAGATATCTTCCTCCACCTCTATGCGGCCCGTGTATGTATACCTGCTTGCATCCAATGCTTCCAAAAGATCTTAGACTCGCCATTTTGAATCTTGGAGTTTAACCATAAGGATTGACATGCAGACTTCTCTACTGGAACATCTGTTAAGTTGTTAATAAATTTCAAAGTTTTCCAGGTGTCAAATAAAATACTATTGTCCTTAACATATCTGGGTAACTTGATACTTAAAACATGACACAATCGCTTTGGAGACATGAGTTGCCATTCTAAATAAAGCCAATCAGGCTCAACATATATTTAATAAGCCACCACATAAACAGGGCACATCAATACAAACATATTGCATGTCAAACCTACTAATTTTCTGTCCAAACAGCAATGTTATTTACTAACTAGTGTTTAAGCCCGTTAGATTAACGGGTGCTAGAATATATGTACAGACTTAAGAGTTAAAACAATTTATTGAAAACTTACCATGAGAACTTTAATATCCATTGTATGTTAATTTATTATACGTTCTATTTTTCCTATTTGTTGTTGCATGTAGTGGGCTTAAGAAATTTTTTGACTTCCCATTTTTCCAGCAGATCTGTTTTCCACTGGGGCATATAAGTGCAATTTAAAAATCCGAAGTGACTGAAAAATATATTATTTTTGTGAGATTTGTCTCTTCTGAAACATTGTAAATGACAGTATTTTATTGTAAAATGCTCTCCCCTTCCTAACTACTACCACCTTCTGTCTATCTCCTTGGCTGCTGTCTGTATTTCTTTATTTTTGTCTCTCTACTTGGTCACTGTATGTCTTTCTGTCTTTGTTTTGGTGTCTGTCTCCTATCCTGCTGGATGTCTGTATTTTGTTTTTCTGTACATCTCTTTTTTCTTGTCCATTTTTAATTTTTTTTTCCTGTGGCTCTCTCTCCCTCATTGACTATCATTTTGTTTTTTAATTTCAATCTGTCTTTCTAATCCCTTGTCCTTCTGTGTATGTTTTTGACTGCCATATTCTCTCTATATCTTTGACCGCTGTCTGTATTTATTTATTTTGGTCTTTCTCCTTGGCCGCTGTATGTATGTTTTTTTTTTTATGTGTGTCTCTTTCACCTTGTCCACTGTTTTTTGGTTTTGCTTTCAATCTGTCTCTAGTCCCCTGTCCTTCTGTATGTGTATTTAAATGCCATCTACCTGTGTTTGCTGTCTCAGTAGCCTCCTGTCCTTCTGTGTGTGTATTTGAATGCCATCTATCTGTTTTTGAGTGTTTGTGTGACATATTTATGTCAATATGTCAGGTTTGTTTTTTTTCTTATGTCTCTCCCTGGCCCCCTGTCCTTCGGTGTGTGTTTGGAGATGTCAGGGGGCTGTTGGGGGAATATTCCCCTTCTTTCACCTACCTTTTTAAAAAAATAAGCACGGAAGTTGCACAGAGTAACTTCAAAACAGAACAAAGTAGTCTGTAATAAACTGGCACAGATTAAATCGTATAAACTCTTAAATCGGCTCAGAGTGAAAAGTGTAGGGTCAACCGCTACTCAACACTCATTTGAAAGTGTAAGTTTGCGCTTTGAATGTGCATACGTTCAAAATTGTTATGCCGACCGTCGAACGTGTCTGCTATTACTTGGATGGGAGGCGTTCTAAGAAACGTGCTTGCGATGTGATGGCAACACAGTTCGACTCCGCTTGGTAAACTGAAATGCTGCTGCTCTGAAGACGAATCCTGTGTTTTGTCATGCATGCACACTCTTTATGCAAAGGAGCAGGTTATCTGAGTAGGAATTTTCCTTCAAGGCAGTGGCATAGCCATGGGGGAGGGGTGCTCAAGGGCTGAAGTCCCCCTCCAAAATTGTGTGACGTGTGAAAAGCGCGCGAGGAGCGGGGAGCGAGAGATAAGCCTCCACCGCCACTTGGAACTTGAAAAGAACTCCATAAAATCATACTGTGCAAGCCACATTCGGTGCCACAATTTTGGGGTTCATAGTCAAAAGCGAGTGAGGACAACCGAGCGCGCCCTTGCCCTCGCACGCTTTTGACTATGAACCCCAAAATTGTGGCACCAAATGTGGCTTGCATAGTATGATTTTGTGGAGTTCTTTTCAAGTTCTAAGTGGTGGTGGAGGCTTATCTCTCGCTCCCCGCCTGCATGGGTTGATCTTAAAGCAATACAGCTCGATTCCGCTAGATAAACTGAAATGCTCCTGCTCTGAAGAAGAAAGAAGGGGGGGAAGGGGGTCCCAAGGGCTGAAGTCCCCCTCCAAAATTATGGCACCGAATGTGGCTTGCAGAGTATGTAGTTATGGGAGCCAGAGCCGGCAAGACCGCACATCACCTTGCGGAGGAGCCACCGCCGCCACAGCCGCCGCTGTGAACTTTAAAATAAACTTTGGCAGTAAGGTGTAAGGGAGCCGGGAGAGGAGCCATCGCGCCGCTGTGAACTTTAAAATAAGGGAGCCAGAGCTGGCAAGACCGCACATCACCTTGCGGTCTGCGAGAGAGGGAGCGTTAGCCACGGACCTACGGATCACGGATCAGGGATCACAGATCACGCAGGTATGAGTGCGCATGCACGGCTAGCGTTTTATTATATAGGATTACAACACATGAAAAACACAGTTTTAGGTTCCTTGCTAAAAACAACCCTTTTTTCCCCACTAAACAGTGCTCCAATGAGCTCATTTTTCAAAGAGATGCAACCGCATGACATAAATATATATATATATATGTATTGAACAGATAACTTAATTTGCAAAAGGGTAAAAACAAAAAAAACAGATACAACCTTATCATGGCTTCTAGTTCATTGCAAATGGAGGTGTGCAGCTGCACAATGGTGATCTCATTGTGAGATCATCAAGGTGCACCTGCAAGGTAGAATGCCACAATTAAAACAGGAAGACTAAAGACTGTAGAAGCTGTTAGGATTGGCAAAGAAACTAATTCACATCTGAGCACTGCAGTACAGGTTCTTAGAAAAAGCCCAAGCAAAACGTGTCAGAACCCAGAATGTTTTTCTGAGCCCTGCCTAGCTTTTTTGTCAGATAAGTTATAATTTTTTCACGTTTTGAATTTTCACACTGATTATTATAAATGTGAATTTGTACACCGTGTCTCATGTGCAATTATTAGAGGTGATTACTTCAGATACTCCATCATGTGGACTTGTTCCACAGTCTGACAGCCAATTCTCTGAGTACCTGGGGAGATGTGTGTATGAGTTGTATGCTTGAATTGCCCTTGTTTTGGAATAAGTAGTGTCACTTCCATTTCTTGTTTTTGACAGTTAAAACAGGAACATGTGCTGGGGGGAGTTGTTTGGGATTTAAACTCACAACTGCTAGAAGATGAGCAAAGGGCTTTTATCTATTGAGCCACAGCTGCTTCTTTTTTTTCAGGGGGTTCCTACCATGAGAGCTTAGGATATCCTAGCCCTGTTTAGCATATCACTAAGCTATGATATCACAGGGCAGTCAGAGACACCTGACTAGAAGCAGTTGTGGCTCAATGGGTAAAATCCATGTGCTCATCTTCCAGCGGTTATGGCTTCAAATCCCAAACTGCCCTCAGCACATGTTCCTATTTTAATTGTGGCATTCTACCTTGCAGGTGCATCAAACCCAACACTGGCATGAGAAACATGCCAGAGAAGCCACTTGTGCTGGTGAAGCTTTACAGAGGTACATGGGGTGGAAGACAGAGTGCATGTGTGGAGCAGGGGCGGGAAAGAGTAGGGGATGTGGAATGGTGGGGGAGAGGAGAGCATGGGAAGGCCTCCACTCATGCGTTGATGTCGATGAGATGACTTGACGCACATGCATGACATCATCAGTCTATGTCCACATAATTGCGGAGGCTCTCTAGATGCGGACCCTGAGCTTGGGGTCTTCCAAAACCCAGACAAATTGCCAGGTTTTGTAAATCCCTCTATCTGCTAACCTTGAAATTACTAAGCTGGGGGGATTAGAGAGGAGGAGAGGCACCAGCACCAGCTGACTCACATACAGGATGTGTCTCGCTGTGGAAAACAGTTTGAGATTCACTGAACTAATGGAAAAGGGCCATGACTATTTGGTTTTCCAAATTCTTGCGTTCTCGATCTTATACTGTTAACATGAATGATACAAAGTTTTCCCTGAAAACTGTTATGTGGAGTCCCTAGGGATTACCTCTGTCCCCTATTTTTTAAAATATTTTCATGACTACTCTGAGATTTTTTGAAACATCTACTCTTGAATCTTTGTACACTTACACTGACAATATTTTCATTTTTCTCAAGGCTGACCCTTGTCGAAACTTGTTGAAAAACATAAGTCAGTGTATATTGAAACTTCAAGCCTGGGCTCTCTCTGCACAAATGAAAATAAATGAAAATAAAACTAAATTACTTTGGCTTGGTCCTAAGCTGGATCATCTTCCTTTTTCTGTTTCATTGCCATCAAGGGCCTCCGTACAAATTGAGCTCTCCTCTAGAATCTTGGGAGTTATCATTGACTCATCGCTCTCATTTAGCAAACATCTTAAAACTTGGCTATTCACCAAATTGTAATTTTTCTGCTTCATTATTCTCCCCTTAAATTTTTATTTATATACTGCAAAAGCCTTTCGGTTCTATGCGGTTTACAAAAGAAATGGGCTGACCATTGTCAATATTACACTACTTACTGAAAACTGAGTCAAGCTTTATTTTTATAAAGATGACACGGTCTATAAATTCAAGTTTTAGTTTAGTTTATGACACCACCTGTAAAGGATGACAAGACAGCAACAACAAGTAAACAGTGAACAACTATTGAAGAGGTAATGAAGGTTCCTCTCTCCAGCATGTTGTACATCATTCCTCTCTCTCTTCCCCCTGTCTTTATTTTTAAAGAAAATGCCTTTAGTCATCTCTAAGTCACAAAGCACTACTGAAAGTTTGAATCATCACAGCATTCCATAGACTAGAGGTTCCCAAGCTTGTCCAGGGCACCTCCCAGTCAGTTGGGTGGTCAGGGTATCCAAAATGAATATGCATGAGATAAATGTGTGTGCAACGGGGTAGTGCATGCAAATTTATCTCATTACCAGAGACAATCAATAATGACATGCATAGACCAAACATTAATCCGTTTCAAACATTAATGTATTTATATGTCGTCGAACTTTTAACACATATAAATCAACTGTACACATGTTAATGTATAGGTTAGCATAGGCTGAATTGAATTTGGGCACACCAAGCGGTCCTTTTGCTAAAGTGTGCTAAGTTTTTGTATTCAATATGCTTTAACAACAAAGACTATTTTGTACTTTTTGGGAGTGTGCCCAGCATGTCCTTTGCAATTACCGCACAGAAAACTGCACTAGAGAGTTGCGCGGGGACAGAAATCCCACCCGTCCCCACCCGTCCCCGCCAAAATCCCACCCATCCCCACCCGTCCCCGTGAGGAATCCCTCCGTCCCCACCCGTCCCCGTGAGGAATCCCTCCGTCCCCACCCGTCCCCGCGAGGAATCCCCTCCGTCCCCACCCGTCCCCGCGAGGAATCCCCTCCGTCCCCACCCGTCCCCGCGAGGAATCCCCTCCGTCACCATCCTTCCCTATAAACTTCAGAAATAGTTATTTTATTTAATTATGCTACTGAATTAAAGGCTCTGGTAGAGACCCATTTACAAATAAGCAAAGAGACTATTAATTTGGAAATATTAATTGGGAAGAATACATACTTTGTAAATGGGTTTCTACCAGAACCTCTAATGTAAATATAAAATATAAATACTCAGCTGATGAGAACCCACAAACTGTCAGCTGAGGACTTCCTTTGCAGTTGGCCTGGGGTCCCTTTTGCCAAGCTTGGCAGGCAGCAGTAGCGTCCCTGAGTCACAGATGCTGGCACCTCAGTGGCTCATGGATGCTGCCAGCGACTGCTGCGCTTGGTGGAGGGGAGTTCTGACCATCTCTAGAGGAGGTCCTCTGCTGGCGGTGCTTGGGGATCCCCACCAGTCACAGCAAGGGCCAACAAGTACTTCAACACTGTAGAAATAAAACCAGAAATGCATTTCCTTTTCTTTTGAACACAAAACAAAGATATCTGCCATATACATTTCCCAAGGCAGATGACTCTATGCAATGTCACCTCGGTAACAAAATACAAAAATAGACAAATACACCCCCTCCCTTTTTACTAAACCACAATAGTAGGTTTTAGCACAGGGAGTTACGCTGAATGCCTCGCGCTGCTCTCAATGCTCATAGGCTCCCTGCGCTAAAAAACAATACTGCGGTTTAGTAAAAGGGAGCCATAGTGCAAAATATAGACAGCAGATATAAATTCTCAAAACAGACACATTTTGATCACTAAATTGAAAATAAAATCATTTTTCCTATCTTTGCTGTTTGGTGATTTCATGAGTCTCTGGTTGCACTTTCTTCTTCTGACTGTGCATCCAATCTTTCTTCCTTTCTTTCAGCCTCCTGTATGTTTCCTCTCCTCCAGACCTCATTCTCTCCCCCAACTTTTTCTTTCTGTCTCCCTGTTCCCCCTTCTTTCTGTCTCTCTGTCTGCCCCCTTTCTTTCTTTCTCCGTGCCCTCCCCCAAGCCACTCGGTTTGCTGCCACCGCCATCGGGGAATAGTCCCCAAGCCACCGCTGTCCCAAGCTTTCCCTGCAGAAGCGTCGCGCTGACCAGCATTCCGCTCCCTGACGTCAATTCTGACGTAGGAGAGGAAGTTCCGGGCCAACAAGGCATTTCTCCTCATTCCATCCAGCCTGAGCCCCATCTCTCCTTGATCCAGCATTTCCCTTCTGTGTCTGTCAGAATTACCATTCCACCTATTTTCCAGCATCACCCTTCTTTGTGTCCATCTCACCTATATCCCTATCTCACCACTTTTTCAGAATCTTCATTTGTCTCTGTCCTTGTCTTTACCGCATGTTCACCATTTGCCCTTTCAATGTCTTTATCTCCCCCCCCACACTTTTTCAGCATTACTTATATGTCTCTATTTCACCTCCTCTTCATGTCCCCTCTGTATCTCTATCCTTATTCAGTAGGTCCTGCTTACTCTTTCTCTTCTTTGTGTCACTATCTTCATTTTCAGCTTTCCCCCCTTTTCCTTTGTTACTGCACCCGGTAGCCAGAATCTTTCCACCTTCCCTCCACTCCGGCCCAGCCCAGTATGAAATATTTCCTTTTGTTTCCCTCCCCTCTCTCTTTCTCTCTCTCTTCTCCTCCCTCACCCACGAGTCCTGCATCTGGCCCTCTCCCTTCTACCTGCACCTGGCAACACCCCCCTGCTCCGCGGCTCTCTTAAGCAACTCGTCAGCAGCGGTGATCAAGACAAGCTGCCGACATCGAGGCCTTCCCTCTACGAGTCCCGCCTTTGTGGAAAAAGGAAGTTGAAACAAGCGGGACTCGCAGAGGGTACGCCCCGACATCAGAAGCTGCTGCTGAGTTGCCGAAGAGAGCCGCAGGTAGAAGGGAGAGGGAGATAGGAAGGCTGTAGAAGCTCCGGAGCATGACACCGAACCCGGCCAGGATGATTTCTTTTTCAGGCTGCTGCTGCCGCTGCCATCCCCCACCCGAAATGACAAAAAAACAGCCTAATGCCCGCGTCGGGAAATAGCCATGCTGAGCAGTGAGCTCAGCACGTACACAGATGAAAGCCTTGCTTGCTGATTGGTCCGGCGGCACGGTGGGGCGGGGCCGCCGGACCAATCAGCAAGCAAGGCTTTCATCTGTGTACGTGCTGAGCTCACTGCTCAACATGGCTATTTCCCGACGCGACGCCAGACTTGTAAGCTGCATGCTTGCATCGCCAGAATTTAGGTAGGTTGTTTTCATCCCCGTGGGAGTCCCGTGGGCAAGGGGGCGTCCCCGTGGGAGTCCCGTGGGTCAGGGGGGCGTCCCCGTGGGAGTCCCGTGGGCCAGGGGGCGTCCCCGTGGGAGTCCCGTGGGCCAGGGGGGGAACCCGCGGGATCCCCGCGATCCCCGTTCCCGTGCAGACCTCTAAACTGCACTAGCATGTTTAAACCTGGTAACAATTAGTGCAGATACACTTAGCACCAATTTGAGCATGCAACCAAAATTGCATGTGCTGTTTTTTGCAGATTAATGTGTGCTGTCACACCACCGTAACAATTGATGTGCTTATGTGGAAGCAGTTAACAGGTACTAACTCATGCGCTGATTGGTCAGCACACTTTTAGTAAAAGGACCTCTCAAATTGTTAAGGCACATTCACAAATCAAATGTGCACTAATGAATGTACATTGAGAGGGGAAATGATCGAAACATTCAAGGTACTGAAGGGGATAGATTTAGTAGATAAGGACAAGTTGTTCATCCTTTCCAAGGTAGGGAGAACGAGAGGGCACTCTCTAAAGTTGAAAGGGGATAGATTCCGTACAAACATAAGGAAGTTCTTCTTCACCCAGAGAGTGGTAGAAAACTGGAATGCTTTTCCGGAGTCTGTCATAGGGGAAAACATCCTCCAGGGATTAAAGACAAAGTTAGACAAATTCCTGCTGAACAAAGACGTGCGCTGATAGGGCTAGTCTCTATTAGGGCGCTGGTCTTTGACCAGAGGGCCGCCGCGTGAGCGGACTGCTGGGCACGATGGACCGCTGGTCTGACCCAGCAGTGGCAATTCTTATATTCTTATGTACATACCTAGAAATCAAATGTGCACCATACGAGCCACATAGACATAGTAAATAACCCTTCATTTGCCATTATTGCTCAGAAGTAACTTGTGCTTTCTATGGCTCTTATGGGAGATCTGCATCTCCAAATGCCTGTTACTTGGCATTGCTGCTGTCGTTCAACATCAAGTTATGTAAAGCAGCCATTTCACCATCTGCCAATTAAAGGGTTAAACAGCTACATCTCAAGAAAGATAGACTGAACCAGCCATAGTTACACCTATTCTACCAAGTGGCTCAATGTTTTTCAAGAGAGCTTGAACTGGCTCTGGCTCTATGTTAACAGCTTGTATCTATATTCCTATAAATTTCCCCAAGAAAAGCAAGCTTACAAAATGTTGCAGGCAAAGGAGTAAAAGCTAGGGTGGTTTACCAGAGGACATAATTTGAGGTTGAGGGGTGGTAGATTCAGGGGCAATGTTAGGAAATTCTACTTTACGGAGAGGGTGGTGGATGCCTGGAATGCGCTCCCGAGAGAGGTGGTGGAGAGTAAAACCGTGACTGAGTTCAAAGAAGCGTGGGATGAACACAGAAGATTTAGAATCAGAAAATAATATTAAAGATTGAACTAGGCCAGTTACTGGGCAGACTTGTACGGTCTGTGTCTGTGTATGGCCGTTTGGAGGAGGATGGGCAGGGGAGGGCTTCAATGGCTGGGAGGGTGTAGATGGGCTGGAGTAAGTCTTAACAGAGATTTCGGCAGTTGGAACCCAAGCACAGTACCGGGTAAAGCTTTGGATTCTCGCCCAGAAATAGCTAAGAAGAAAAAAAAATAATAATAATTTAAATTGAATCAGATTGGGCAGACTGGATGGACCATTCGGGTCTTTATCTGCCGTCATCTACTATGTATATGTTACTATGTTACTATGTTTATGCATGCCATTGAAATCTGAAATCAGCTAGAATCCCTAATTCTATCCCGCCTGAGCATGGGGAGATAGTCATGTATATTCAACTTCCTTTCTTTCATCTTTTGATCATGTGTAGATAATTATACCAGAGATATTCTTTGGCAATGGTCTGCCATAGCTTACATTGACAAGAAGAAGAATTTGAAAGTGTTTGTTCCTGAGGACAAGCATCAAAGGAGCTTGCTAAGTGATGAAGTAACATTTAAGGGAAATATTTGTCAAGTATTTCATAAATGCAATGATAAATTGAATTGACTTTATTATTTTAATGACTGTATACTTGATTGTTATTAAAAAAAACAAAAAACTGGAATAAAAATCACAAAAGATATTTTACTTTTTAGAAAGGTACTTAAGGGCCTTCTAAAAATATAAATAAATAAATTGCTTTCCAAAACACTTAACATTAGCATTCACATTCCCATCACCTGCAACTAAAAGCTAATCACCATCAATCAATAATCACACAACTCAATTTTATTGGACTAAATATTTGGCCACAGCTTTATTATCTATCTTAATATTAACTCCACTTATAATACAATCCGTGTCCAAAACCAATGCATATTTCACACACACCCAGTGCCGAAACTAGTTCCCGTTAAGTCTTTAAACTTATAACATTCCCCCAAACATGACCCATGGTGATGCTAGGCCATGCTTCCCCTCCCCCTAAACATGACCCAATATATATATCATGCTAGGCCATGCTTCCCTTGCCCCAAACATGACCCACGGTGGCACCAGGCTATGCTTCCCCTCTTCCCCTCCCCCCAAACATGACCCACGGTGATGCCAGGCCATGCTTCCCTTTTGAAGATTCCTTATACATACTTATATTATATATATATTGTGACATGGTATATATCCCTGTAAGCCCCATTAAAAACCCTGTTACCAGGCATAGGAAACATCCTGAACAGTGTAGAAATCCTGTGCACAACTTTAGAAAGAAGCCTGTCCCTTTAAGAGTATCCAGAGCTCAGGCTGACATTGAGAATGCAGGGCCCTTTAAGAGTTTTTCTATCCCTGCTAGGAGGGGGCATGGCTGGTTGCTGAGGCTCCCATTTACTGAGCTTCCTTGTCAGCTAAGGAGGAGAAACAACTGGGACAAGCAGGTGAACGGAAGCTGGGAAGGAAGCCAGTCCTTTCAGCTGACCCAGGGCCAGCACAAGGCAGTTTCTCTGAGGACTGGGAGATGGAGGAACTGGAAGTCAGGTATACCAAACCAGTCTCAGAAGCCCAGTCTGAGGACTATGATATGGAGTGCCAAGAGGACTATGTTTTGCCTGACTGGGAAGAACAGCTAATGGACTGTGAATAGGCTGTTAAGCCAAGCAGTTTTTCCTCACTGGAGTTTTACATTTTGGCCTTTTGTTTTAAAGCCTACCAGAGTATTATGCTGGGGCATTATGGGGTTCTAGCTACCCCAGGAACTGTAGAAACCAGAAGCTGAAAGTTTTGAATTTGTATTTTATTTTTGGAGCAGCTTGTGCACTGCTCTGAGTTGTGCTTGGGGGTGAAGAAGTAAAACCTGAGCCTGTCTTTTGGGAGGGCGGCAACACCTGTGGTGTACAGGCCTATCTCCTCCCAGCCTGTTGGGGATTCGGCTCTACCCAACAGGGCCACAGCCAGAGCCAGGGAGAGTGTTTTTCAAAGGAGAAGTGTTTGGCTAATGCACTGTTTTGATAGGCCCAAGAGTGAGGCCAGAAGGAAAAGTTTTGGACTTTTGTTTGTGGACTGGACTGAGTCTAAAGCGCAGCTTGTGCTAAGGTGGAATTTGTTTGTTTCCTAAATAAGAATGAATTGAATTCATAGAAGCCTTTTTATTTTGCTCGTGTCATTTCTGCAATTGTGTTTGAAGTTTGTTTACCATTGAAGTGTTTTGCATTATTCAACCAGGAAAATCTCTGTGTGCAATTCTTGGGAGGCACTGACTGCTGTGTTCCACCACCTTTATTCAAACTCTGAGACGGGGAAACTAGGCCTAGCCAGGATCCTGTCCCACAATATATACTGTATACAGTGGAATATCAGTTATCCAGACTAACCTCAGCAGAGGGAAGTCCGAACAATAAAAAATCTGGTTGATTGGACATTCATTATTTTTTATTTTGCTTTCAATAGTTAAAAAAATACCATCAGAACCTCCCCCCTCTCCCTCCCTGAACTGGCACCACCAACCCCCTCCCAGACACAGAGGAAAGTGTCAAGGCCTGCCTTGTTTCCCTTTTGATCTAGCAGCACATACTGGGGCAGAACAATTCTTACTTGCTCCTGCCAATGCTCTTTCAATGACAAAAATAGCTGCCTAGACTTCCAGGGGACTTTCATGATCTAGCTATCTTCATATACAATAAAGTGTATGCAGATGGAGCCAAATATCTTCTAATAATAATAAACTTTTATTCATTATGACAGGTGTTGCCATTCAGCATATTATGAATAACTGGAAAAATTGGGACCGGCTGAGTTATACTTTTTGGTGGAATTCTTTATGCCACATCTTTAAAATGGAGTGTGGGCATTTTAAAAAATTTAGGGATGTTTGGGAGCCATTAACAAAATATTGTAATGATTGAATGTGACTTTTTCCCTTTGCATATACACGTCCTAGTTGGGGGGGGGGGAATACTTTATGTCATCTTATGCTTAAGGATAATTGTTGAGTATGGGGGGAGGGATATTTGATGTAAAGTAGACTTTGATAGAATATTAAGTGATGTTTAAAGTGTAAATTGATTTTAAGAACATAAGAAGTTGCCTCCGCTGGGGCAGACCAGAGGTCCATCTTGCCCAGCGGCGGCCCATCAGGCTTAATTGCTTGAACAGTGCCCCTGACTAACTTTGTAACTGCCTCTAATCCTATCTCTATAACCTACCTCCTGTCTATACCCCTCAATCCCTTTGTCCTCCAGGTACCTATCCAAACCTTCTTTGAAGCCCTGTAGCGTGCTCCTGTTCATCACATCTTCCGGCAGCGCGTTCCATGTATCCACCACCCTCTGGGTGAAAAAGAACTTCCTGGCGTTTGTTCTAAACCTTCCCCCTTTCAATTTCTCTGAGTGTCCCCTTGTACTTGTGGTTCCCCATAATTTAAAAAATCTGTCCCTGTCCACTCTTTCTATGCCCTTCATGATCTTGAAGGTTTCTATCATGTCCCCCCTAAGTCTCCACTTTTCCAGGGAGAAAAGCCCCAGCTTCTTCAATCTGTCAGTATATGAGAGGTCCTCCATACCCTTTATTAGCTTAGTTGCTCTTTATCTTATATTGAACTTATTGAAAGTTTTTAAAATGAATAAAGAATTTTAAAAAAAAAATGTGTATGCAGATGTCTGGCCAATCTGTATATTTTTGCAACCAATCCAATCCCATAGTCCATAAGACACATTCTGACCTGTTTTATAATGACTTTTAAAAAAATTGCCACAGCTATAAGATCTGAGAAAGCTCTTAAATCTCTATTTTAATTTTCTTCCTGGAAAATAGGGCAAAGGGCAGATACAATGCAATGCAATACAATGTTGCTTATGAAAAAAATAGTCAATGTTCTGAAATAAATTCAAATATTCAATGAACTCTCTCTATCCCCCCCCCCCCCACACACATATTATCTAAGAAGAGGCAGTATCTGTTTTGTTATCTTTACAAATATATTTATGTTCTCGGAGGCAAAAGCACTCCAATCAAAATGTAAGTACAGTATAATATCTAATAAAGTAATGCATAAAAGCCACTAGCATAAGAAGTATATATATGCTGATCTACCTAGGAATAATTTAGTTGACTTGGTCCATAGACGCCTACATAATGTGTCATGCAGCTTAATCTAAAAACATTGCAGCATCTTTTGCTTTAAATATCAGCTACAATATGTTGTAGAATGTTGTAATGTGATATAGTAACAACACCATGTGATGCAACAGTAGAATGTAGGAAAACACATTATTATTTAGATTGAATCCACCATCTGGTATCTGATTCACATTTTGAACATATTTAGCTGATCGGTTGCTCAGGAATTTGAGTCATTTGTTACTGACTGGTAATGAATCAGTAACTGTATACAGGGGGCTAAATATATCAAAGGCTTATTGCTGACGCAAGCACCCATGTAAAGTTCTCTTTGTTTATTGGTAAGTAGGATTTAGCATGAACCTAGTACTTGATCTAGTATTATATATGCATATACGTAGGATGAATGATTATGATATAAACATGTCTTGAATTGAAAACCATCTCAGAAAACGTACTCTGTATTGTAAGTTTCAAGTTTCAAGTTTATTTGTTCTTAATGAATCGCCTATTTAAATTGCTAGGCGATGTACAACATAGTAAAAGATACAAATAAAACATTGGTGTTGACATCTAAAATAACTTTTGTTATGGGTTAAAACTTAACATACAAAATACATACATATAAAATAATTTTTGTTATGGGTTAAAACTTACAAGAATTGTGAGGGTAAGTGGGGAAAAAGTTACAATGTTTGGATAGGAGAGAAGGAAAAACATAAAAGGAAAGAACAAAAGAAGGGGGGTAATTTTAGCTGCTTAAATAAAAATCGATAATGTATATACTAAGAGTCGTAAGCATCTTTACACCTTTACAGAAGCTCATGCTGCTCTGAATTGACTCCCCAGTCATTAGTAGAGGTATAGATGCTTCCAATGTATAGAAGCTGCCAAGTAAAGATGCTGGTAATTCACTGTAGTTTGTAGAGGTTGCCCAGCATAGGAAATAAAATTCCTTAAATGAAACCCTTCATTGTAGCTCCTTTTCTACCTAACCCTGTAAACCGTGCCGAGCTCTACGCTTGTGGAGATGGTGCGGTATACAAACCTAAGGTTTAGTTTAGTTTAGTTTAAATGAAGCATGTCCATTGTGCTCTTAAGCAAACAATTCTATCTGTTTTCTTCTCTTTTTGTTGGACAGTGTGTGTAATGTGTGCTGCTGCCAACCTAACCCTCCCCCCCCCCCTTTTACAAAGTCATGGTAGAGGTTTCTACCATAGCCCAGAGCATCAGAGCATTTAGCATTGCAGGCCACGGTAGAAACCTCTACCGCTGCTTACTAAAAGAGGGCCAAAATTAGTTGACAGTGCAACAGAACTATTATATAGAACAGCCCTTCCCAACCCAGTCCTCAGGGCAATCTAGTCCCATCAAGTTTTCTAGATATCCACAATGGATATGCATGAGAAAGATCTGCATGCACTGCCTCAGTTGCATGCAAATCTAGCTCATGAATATTCATTGTGGCTATCCTGAGAACCCGATGGGGCAGAGGACTGGGTTGGGAAGGGCTGATAATGAAGCTGTGTGTCCACTACAGTCTGTTTCCCACTTTCTTTCTCTGCTAAAATATGTCTAGGCATAGGTTTACCATATGGCTCCAGAAAAAGGAGGATGGATTGAAACATCCGGGTTTTACTTCCATTGCTTTCAATGGAAGTAAAACCTGGATGCTTCAATCCGTCTTTTTTCTGGAGCCATATGATAACCATATGCCTAGCTTAATTTGAATCCCAAACAGATACTTCTGCTGGCACCAGTTTGATTCTTGTGTAAAATAGCTCAGAGATACCAATGATAAACAATTTGACATTTTTCATGTAAAAGTCTACGGAGAAGTTGCATTTTTCATATCACAAATACACTGAACTGCTCAGTGATTAATGAAATGTACTGACAAAATGTGCATCCAAAAGTTGCTAAGCAGATGATGCTCAGCGCAAGACATTGCTTTACTAATGTTTAAATTTAGGACTTTTGTAGTATCCCCGTATGACGTGTAGCTCGAATCTAACTTTTTTTCCTGAAATTTTGCTCTTAGTTTCTCAACAAATTGGTAATGTAGAAAGTGCCTTTCACCAGCTAGAATCCAAACACGATTCTTGGTTTATACTATATGTAACGTGGAGTAATTAGATGATCATATATTAGCTGACTATAAGCTGAGAAATCATCTTTTGGGCCACCATATGATTGTCCATAGCTCAGCGCAAATATGGTATTGGTAGCTTTAGTCATGTTCCATGTGTCAACCTACCTTGAAAAATAATGTTATATGAAAAGTATTGGGGAAAATTTTAAAACTCTGCAGATAAGATATTTTATTTCTTTTGTTTTTGCATTTGTTGTGGTTGCTGTTACATAGAAACATGATGGCAGATAAAGGCCAAATGGCCCATCTGGTCTGCCCATCCGCAGTACCCATTATCTCTTTCTCTTTGAGAGATCCCACTTGCCTATCCCAGGCTCTTTTGAATTCAGATACAGTCTCTGTCACCACCACCTCTTCCAAGAGACTTTTCCATGCATCTGCCACTCTTTCTGTAATAAAATATTTCCTTAGATTACTCCGGAGCCTATCGCCTTTTAACTTCATCCTATGTCCTCTCATTGCAGAGTTTCCTTTCAAATGTAAGAGACTCGACTCATTACGCAGGTATTTAAATGTCTCTATCATTTTAGTAAGGATGATAGGGTGTGAGATATTGCCTGATGTTTTAACCACTTAACATGAAAGCAAACTTGGAAATCAATGCACCATCACATAGGGCAGGGGTGGACAAGCCTTGAGGGTGACAATCCAGTCATGTTTCCAGGATTTCCCCAATGAATATGCATGATATCTATTTGCATATAATGGAAACTTAACTGGATTGTGGCCTTTAAGGACTGAGGTTGCCCACCCCAGACCTAGGAGCTAGTCTTGAGGTCCTAAAATATTTAAACAATAACAATCCCTTAGGGATAGATTCTGTAATTCAGTGCCTAAAAAGATAGGCACCTAAAGTTAAGCACCTATTTCATGTCAGTCACAATGAGGCGCCCAGTACAGATTTGTACCTAAAACTTAGGCACCTATTAGGAACTTGTAATGTAGGCAAAGTTTTTAAAAACCTTTATTATATGGCACCTAAGTCTTTCTCTGCCCCTAAGCATGCCTACTTTGGAGTTAGGCACCATTAGACATCTTAAGATAAGTGCCTATCTTATGTAAAATCGTGCCTAAGAAGATAGGCACCCATCACCCAATTAATTTATACATTTTTCAGTTATGAGCTTATTAAAGTTCATAACTGAAGCCAATATACTAATTAACCCCCCTCCCCCCTTTTACAAAACCATAGCACGTTTTTTAGCGCCGGCCCCGGCCTTAATAGATCCAATGCTCATAGAATTCCTAAGAGCGTCGGAACTGTTACCACCGCAACCACTACAGTTTTGTAAAAGGGGGGGCAGGGGGAGATAAGTTAGGTGCCTATTTATAGAATTTCCCTTTCAGTGTTGAATAACCAGTGCAACTTGAAACCAGTGCAACTTGAACCAGTCCTTGAAATCCCAACATGATTATTTTTGTTTCCTTTTGATTTTTTTTTTTTTCATTTATTTTCTGATTTTTATGAATTTCTACATGTTTTTCAATGAGTGTCCATCTTATTGTAAACACATCCCATTTCAAAGTTCTTTCCCCCCCAGAATCTTCTCTCTTGAAACCATCGGAGTGGTGCATGTGTGCCTGGTGGTTATGAACAAGACTGACAAAACAGCAGACCAGTATACTTTAATTTAAACTGGGAGGAGTGACCAAATGAGAGTCCAACTTGTTAATTTTTTTTTTTTTCTGATTTATATTTCATTCATGAACAGAAATTAGGGTTTTTTGTCATTTTTTTTTTTCCTCATCTGCCAATTGCCCTTCTTTGTTCTACTTACTTCTGCCCCTAAAACAGCTTTATTAACACCTGTGCTTAGCCCTGGTCTAATAATTGTTAAAAAGTGACATCACTAGAAAGGCTGCCCAATACCATTGAACAATAATGCAATCATTACAGAAGAATAGTCAAACTGCTCTACCATTAGAGCTCTATTCAGTCTGAGTTTTTTTCCCCTACTATTTTGCAGCTATGGGAAAGATTCTCAATGAATAGAAACCGTGAGGTGCTAATAAGACTTCGAACATGCTTTCATGCAGTTTGCATTTGTGTGTGATTTGCTCTCTATTTTTCTAATAAACTGTTCTCATTTGTGTTTCCTGACACCTCATTGTTATGTTACAATTGTAGAATTCATTTTTTTATTTTCCGCTTATGAGCTCATCAGGCATGCCCCACATGTGCAGGCTCTATCATCTTCACTAAATTTTAGGCTGGTTTGATAAATTTGACACTTATTGAAAAATTCCTACTTTCTTGCAATGCATATGACATTCTACTGATGGCACATAGCAATTGGGATTTTAAGAGTTCAAGTGCCAGGAGATTGCAATAAAGCTTAACGGTGATGTCAACATAATCCATTTGTGCACATGGTGTAACATAATTTATTTCAATCATGTCTTCATATCACCACAACAGCAAAGAACCAAGCATGCAGTATACAAGGGGGTGCTGAAAAGTTCTCAGCCCAACCAACCAATTTCCTAAATTCTAGTGTTATTTTGCCACTGTAGCTGAAAAGAATGTTATCTTATTTCATTAAGTGCCAATTTGCAGAAATAAAATTCTATGTTTTTGACATTGTTTCAGATCATTGATTGAACCACGTCATTCTCTTCTTGATTGGGCTGAGAATTTTTCAGCACCTCCTCATAGCTAAGAAAAATGCAACGTTTTGAATATGTGCATGAAGTTAAATATCTTATAAAAAATGAATCAAGATCCACTAGGAAACAGTCACCCCCCAAAAACAAACAAACATGATTTGATATTCTGTATCATTTAAGGAGTGACAAAAAATGAAAGCAGCCGAGTGTATTAAAATAAAATATATTTTTTGCTTCTGGGCTTATCTGTAAAAGTATGCTGGCATTTACAGATCTGATTCACTATACATTTTTATTTTTCACAGAGAAAATGAGAGAAAGGACTCAGAAATCCATACCTTTAGCATTTAATCAAATCATTGTTGTGTCAGTGTGGGATGTAAAATGATTTTGTTAATTTGTACAGCTGAGGAACACACATATACAGTATATGTGTCAATAAGTTCTGACCAGATTCCATTATAGCTACAGCAAAAGAGTTAGATTACTCATAAATATACTACAGAAATGTTTAATGTTTAATTTAAGGATTGGCCTCCTTTCAATCCTTAACATGTTAATAAGTACAAAAAAAGGATCTGGACTGGTCAAAAATAAGTAATTCTGTGGACCTCAATACTCAAAAGGAAGTTTTAGATAGTGATATTTTAATGACAGCTGAGAAAAAAGAGACAACTGTGAAATCTTGCTAAAAAGTTAATTATAATTTATTTTGATGCTAAAAATCACCATGCACAAATGAGATCTTCAGATTGTTTACATAAGGCATTCTCCAAACTCAGTTTCAGCTTGCTAGTTCACATCCCTTTGAAAATAGAATACAAAGCTGTGGTTGTCTTTTTTTTCTGTAGCCGATCTCATCATGCAATTAGATGACCTTACTTTAAATCTACCCTATATATATTATTTTTTCTAGAGCTACTGTCATCAGACAATATGGTATATATATATATATATATATATATATATATAGGGTGTGTGTGTGTATATATATATATCTTGACCTTCCTCTGTTTTTTTTTTTTTAAGGGTGGGTGGAGTAGTAACTGGTAAACTGAAAAAATGTATACTGCAAGACACTTGCAAATATCTTCAGTGTTCTCAGAGAATGACCTGAGGATAAATTTTTCCCCATCTCCATGGGATCTATTTCCATCCGCATCCTATCCCAAGTTCTGTCCCTGTTCCATCCCTGTACAAGCCTCAAAAACTTTAAAATCATAAATATTTGAGACTTGTGCACAGTGGCATAGTGAGGGTGAAAGGTGCCTGGGGTGGCGGCACCCTTCCTCCACCCTCTTTTTTGCCTCCCACCTCCACACTCTCCTTCCCCGCCCCGCGTGTGCCACTTCCTTTCCCCCATATCTCTATAACATTCCTAGCGCAAGCAGCAACCCCCAAGCTGCTGTTGCTCCAGTATTGGTTTTTCCTTTGTCATCAGTCCTGGCTTGGGGCTGGCTGGGGGCTGGGGGTCTGCCTGTCTGGCTTCCACTACACATGCCTACCATTAGATGTACCCACCACTAGATGTGCCCTATACCCTGTCCCAGCCTACCACTACACCACCAGAGGGGGGACAGGGTACAGGGCACACCATTTAGTTCAGAATTTATTTTCTTGGTTTTTCCTCCACTATAGGTGGACGTGTCTTATAGAGCGAAAAATATGGTACTATCCCTATACAGGTCCAGGAAGTGGTGACAGAAGATCCACTGCTGGGTCAACAGCAAGTTGGGGTTGCTGCTTGTGCCAGGAACATTACAGAGGTACGGGGAAGGGAAGTGGCATGCATGCGCATCAGTGGGGGGCAGGGAAGGAACAGGAGGTGGAGAGGAGGATGGATGCCTGCGCCCTCATCAAGATGGCACCCAGGGCAGACTGCCCCCCTCACTGCTTGTTCAGATGAGGACAGAGCTTGCAGGGATGGGCAAGGGACAGGGACATAACTTGTGGGGACAGGACAGAGATGGAGATAGATCCCATGAAGATGGGGACAAATTTGTCCCCGTATCATTCTCTGGGCATTCCCCACTAAACTTATTCAAAAATTGACACTTTAAAAGTTTTGTATGATTTAATATAGTTAACATATGGACATAAGAATTGCTATACTGGGACAGACTGAAGGTCAATCAATCCTAGTATCCTGTTTCCAAAAGTGATCAACCCAGGTCCCAAGTACCTAGCTAGAACTCAAGTAGTTATCCACACTTTTTCTTCCCCTCAGACTTTCTGTAGAGAATAGAGCTATCTTACATAAGTAGTTTTTAAAAGGCCTTCAATTGTTTTCCTATCTTTAAGCTCATTATTACCAAAGTTTATATTTCATAAATAAGAATGATGTTCACTTCATGAAATCCATCATTTAACACATCAAACTCAGAAGTCTAATGGATTCAATCTTTCTTTCTGTCTTCTTTAGGTTTTTTTATTTATTTATTTTAGTGTGCAAAGTTTTTTTTATTATTATTTTTACTTTAACTCTGGATGTGTTTATATTTCTTCTGTCATGGTTACATCAATATTGACTCCGCTACCTTTAGACACCACTAGGTGGAGATGTAGGTTTGTGAAGTTAGGATGTTTCAAGCTTGGCTTTAAAAAGGCATACAATGGCCAAGAAGTCTTTTAACAAAACACACACACATACATACATACATACACACCCACACACCCACACACATACAAGACTAATAAATTATGTATCCTGTTAGTTACTATTCCAACAAATCTTTGGAGGAGGAAAAAATAGGACGAGCCAAGTGTTTGGTTGTAAAATTATCCAAGCAAATTATTATTTTTTAGACACTGCCTCTTATGTTGCAGACTGTGAGAGAATAAAAGATTCAAGAAATAAATTGTCTGCCAATCCACACATATTCCTCCTCTTTTTCCTTACACCAGCTGCTGGTTCATGTTTCAGTGCTCAGGAACCAAGAGAAAAAAAACAGAGAAGCTACCCATCTAGAGTTTGAGTTTGCTTTCAAGCTAAACATAATTGTATTTGCCAGCAAATGGATTTCACTGCATAAATGTAACTATTTTTTTCCATCCTTCTACCTGTTCTATTTTGATATATGTCCCAATAATCAAGCTCTTTGTGGAAAAGTTTTGAGATCCCTGCATTTTATTTTTGCATGCCTCAGTGTTTTTATCCTGTTTAATCTTCCTGCTTTAGTTTCACATCCAATATGCTTTCCTTCATCCACTGATCATTTGAAAGCAATCATTCTCCTCAACCATGTAACTTGCAGTAAAATTCTAATCATTTTCCTATACATCAGAGTCATTCAGGATCTTCCCACCTCTTCCCCCACCCCATATAACTCACTAACAAGTTATCCTTCTGCCTCAGACCCTCCTCTTTTTCCCTTTATCATTTGAAGTCCAATACATTATTCATCTTAAGGTGCACACAGACAAAGCCTTCACAAAAATATTTCAAGAATAGCATTGATCAACAAGTGCCCTTGAATGTGATTTTTGAAGACATATTTGTAATTTTAAGCCTGATAAATAAATGCCCTATAACCCTAATTTTAAACATTTACTGTTCCATAATGAAGAATTTTCAAATAAATTTTCTCTGTAACAAGTAGTTGTTTGGACTGAGGTTCTTTGCTGCCGTTGTACCCTTAAACGGGGTCAATGCTGAGGAGAAAATAACCAGGTTCCATGTTACGAGAGGAGGGGGAGGGGAGAGAGGGCAAAGCCTGCCTGAAGCTTAAAGATGCATGGTTTGCAAGTGAACTTTGGGACCCCATTCCTCATTCTGCCCTGGGCTCAAGCATGCCTATCATCAATGTTGCCTCTAAAATAGAGAGTTGCGCGGGGACAGAAATCCCATCCGTCCCCGTGAGGAATCCCACCCACACCCGTGAGGAATCCCTCCATCCCCACCCGTCCCCGCGAGGAATCCCCTACATCCCTGCCCGTCCCTATAAACTTCAGAAATAGTTATTTCATTTAATTATGCTACTGAATTAAAAGCTCTGGTAGAAACCCATTTACAAATAAGCAAAGAAACTTTATTAATTTGGAAATATTAATTGGGAAGAATACATACTTTGTAAATGGGTTTCTACCAGAGCCTCTAATGTTTATAAATTTTTATCAACACAACTAATATAATACTTTATCCTGAAGCAAAAAAAGAAATAGAATTTTTTTCCTACCTTTGTTGCCTGGTTTCTGCTTTGCTCATGTTCTCATTCAATTCCTTCCATCCACTATTTCTCTTCTCTCTACGTCTTCCATTTGCTCTGTTACTGTGCCTCTCCTTTCCCCCCCTTCCAAATTGGTCTGGCACCCATCTTCTTCCCTCCGCTCCCCCCATAGTCTGGCATCTCTGTCTTCTTCCCTGCCAGCGTCTTCACCCCACTCTCTCTTCCCCATTTCCCTTCAGCGTCTACTCCCCACTCTCTCTTCCCCATGTCCTGTCAGCGTCCTTCTCCTCCCTCTGTCTTCCCCATGTGCTTTCAGTATCCTTCTCCCCCTCTGTCTTCTCCATGTCCTTTCAGCGTCCTTCTCCCCCCCGTCTTCCCAATGTCCTTTCAGCATCCTTCTCCCCCTCTGTCTTCTCCATGTCCTTTCAGCGTCCTTCTCCCCCCGTCTTCCCAATGTCCTTTCAGCATCCTTCTCCCCCCTCTGTCTTCCCCATGTCCTTTCAGCATCCTTCTCCAACCCTTTGTCTTCCCCATGTGCTTTCGGCATCCTTCTCCCCCCTCTGTCTTCCCCAGTGCTTTCAGCGTCCTTCTCCCCCCTCAGTTTTACCCATTTCCCTTAAGAGTCTTTTCCTCTCCACTCCACCTTTCCTCCCTTTCTCCCTCCCTGCCCCTTACCTTTGTGGCGCTTCCCCGCCCGACCGACAACAGAACAGGCCCGGTCCGACAAACCTCCCTGCCCTGAATCCAGCTGCTGTAAGAAGCTAATTTAGATTCGCGGCTACAGGGCAGGGAGTTTTGTCAGACCGGACCTGTTGTCGGTCGGTCGGGGGAAAGCGCCACGATGGTAAGGGGATCTGGCTCGTCTTCTTTTCCCTACCTGCCCTGCCTCAGCACACAGCCGACCCGGAAGTCTTCCCGATGTCAGCGCTGATGTCGGAGGGAGGGAGGGCTTTGCTTAAGCCCTCCCTCCGACGTCAGCACTGACATCGTGGAAGACTTCCGGGTCGGCTGTGTGCTGTGGCAGGGCAAGTAGGGAAAAGAAGACGAGCCTCGCGGCTTGAGTGCATCCAACCCCGCAGGAACCCCGCGACTCTAGGGGGCGTCCCCATGGGATTCCCGTAACATGAAGGGGGAACCCGCGTGATCCCTGCGGGTCCTGTGGGATTCCTGTCGTCCCCGTTCCCATGCAGCTCTCTACTCTAAAAGTAGCTAAAAATCTAAGAGAGGTTTGACAATGCATATGCTTTTAGCTGTTTGAAAAGAGGCATTCTGGTTAGGGAAGTAAACGATGCAAAAACAAGTGGATTTCCAAATATACACATGGAGCTGGGTTCTATATATGGTGCCAAAAGTTAGGCTGGGATTAACAGGGGAGAAAATGTCTTCTCACAACAGAGAAATGGAATAAAACAACAAAGGCAACTTCTTATGCTCTATAGTGTTTATTGGTTTCGCATAAAGATTCAACACATATGTTTTTCGGTCTACACAGCCTGCATCAAGAGTCTTAATAAAGATCTAGGTCAGTGGTTCTCAACCCTGTCCTGGGGGACCCCCAGCCAGTCGGGTTTTCAAGATATCCCTAATGAATATGCATGAGACAGATTTGCATACCTGTCACTTCCATTATATGCAGATCTCTCTCATGCATATTCATTAGGGATATCTTGAAAACTCGACTGGCTTGAGGTCCCTCAGGACAGGTTTGGGAGCTACTTGTCTAGGTCTTGAGAATATTTACATGTGGGACAGTTCCCGTACTTTTGAAAGTTTGGTTGTTCCATAACGTGTTCAGTTTCAAGACGTTAGAGGTCCATATTTATAAGACCTAGACCTTTATTAAGACTCCTGATGCAGGCCGTGTAGGCCAAAACATGTACGTGTTGAGTCACGTGTTGAGTCCTTATGTGAAACCAGTAAACACTATAGAGCAGGGGTGTCTATTAGCATGCAATGAAAGCAGTGCATGCAAATAGATCTCAAGCATATTCATTGGGGAAATCCTGAAAACCTGACTGGATTTCGGCCCTCAAGGAGGGACTTTGACACCCCTGCTATAGAGCATAAGAAGTCGCCTTCTCTGTTTTATTCCATGCCAAAAGTTAGGCGCCTGGAAGATCTGCACAAAGCCCGTATTCTATAAAGAGTGTCCAATCTGTATAGATAGGGTTACCAGATGTCCGGATTTCCCCAGACATATTCTCCTTTTGAGAACATGTCCAGGAGTCCGGATGGCTTTTCAAAACCTGGCACTTTGTCCGGGTTTTGAAAAACTTCTAAAATCGCTGTCGGGCAGAACGGCATCTGCGCATGCGTGGATGACGTTCTGCCCTACGAGATCAGGCAGTGGAGACAGGGCTAGGGTAGGATTGGGGTAGTGACAGGGCAGGGATGGGAGGAACGGGGAAGTCCTGGGGCAGGTCTAGAATGTCCAGATTTTTCAAACAGAAAATCTGGTAACCCTATGTATGGAATACTAGCATATCATTTGGGTCATGCCTAACTCCAGGCGCCAGACTTCTGCCCGGTTCTATCAGGCATAAGTCCAATACCCAAAGTTAGTATAGGCTTTATTCTATAGTATGGCACCTAACCTTTGGGAATGCCCATGACCCATCCAGGCTCCTCTTATGACCACACCCCCCCCTTTGGGTTGCACGTGTGAAAAGTTAAGAACCATGTTATAGAAAGCTGTGCAGAAGAAACCAGCACACTTGTTAACATCAATTGAATGTCTAATACAGTGGTTCCCAACCCTGTCCTGGTGGACCAGCAGTCCTAATGAATATGCATGAGAGATATTTGCATATAATGGAAGTGACAGGTAAGCAAATCTGCTCCTTGCATATTTATTAGGGCTAATGTGAAAACCCGATTGGCCTGGTTGTCCTCCAGGACAGGGTTGGGAACCATTGGTCTAATAGGTTCTTGTTATTGCCCATTAATAGAGTTCTGTGCAGATCTCGGATCCACGCACAAATTCCTGCACACAACTTTGGGTAGCCTATCCAGGAAATAGTGCTTTACTCCTGAAAGAGCAGGTGAAACATTGATACTTTAGTGCCCACTTCCTTTGTACATAGTTACAAGTCTGACCATGCCTCCCCACTCCTTGCCAAACTTCATTGGCTCCCAATAATCTCCAGAATCCATTTCAAATGTTCCTGCCTGGCTTTCAAGATCATTCACGGAATCCTGCCTCCTCTTATCCCACTGTCTTTCAACTCCTCCAGTTCCGACTCCTCCAGAACTGCCCAAAGGCTTAAACTAGCCTTCCCCTCTCCACGCGGCATCCACTATTCAGGCAAACTGGGAAAATCCCTTCTCTTCAAAATCACAGGTCTTTGGAACGACCTCACCACCCCGCTGCGGAACCTGAGCTCCCTTCAGTTATTCCGCAAACAACTGAAAACCTGGCTTTTCAGCAAATTGTAGCTCTATCCTTCCCCCCTTTCTCTCCCCCCTTCTACACATAAGTTCATGTAATCCTTTTTCTTCTTCTCTACCCACTATTTTAAGTTCTTGTAAACCGTGTCGAGCTCCATTCTCATGGAGATGATGCGGTATATAAACTTAAGGTTTAGATTAGATTAGATTAGATTAGATTATCAAAGTGAAACTTCCTACGTTGTTTCCTCTGAGAATTGCCTACATATTTCACAGGTACAATTATTATTTGTGTATTTTGGAACAACATATGCTACCGAATTTGCCGTCAAATGGGGTAATTTTAAAATATGATATGAAGTACCAATTTTCAGCCTATTTTATAAAGGTCAATGAAATCCTGAGATTTTGCCAAACAAGTTTGGAGAAGTTCGTCTGAGCCATCAACATAATCTGATATTTAAAGGTATTAACCTGACTATCACTTGTACGTAATCACTAAGCAACCTCCTTGTGTAATGGTATTTTCATGGCATTGTTGAACTGTGAAATCATTTGCCACTTACCTGCACCCTGGTGAAGAGGACTGCTTTCTAATATAAAGTGCAGGGAAGTTACATGGAATGCCCACCTGAACTATGGTCATTTTCTGACAAGTACTTGAACTATTTTGGTTTGTTCCTGATTTATGCATTATATATCTAAGGCTAACGGTGCTCAGCCAATGTACCAAAATAAAGCTTAATACTTTTTGATGTAACCAAGCTTGGTTTGCTTCTCCCATCTTTTGATGTGTATTACTGGCTCAGTGCGGGCTGGGCAAACTAGGCAGAGGCCTAGGTCTGCTTGAACCTGAAAGGCCTTCCTCTTTCCTGAGTAAGCCACGCCGACAGGCTGGAGTAACACATCGCTATGCCGCTTGCAAGTCTAGGCAGGGGTTAGCCATGTGACAAGTTGCACATAGATTTTAATTCTAAGATCCTCTGGAAACATTGGCTGCAGGCAGGTATACATATTTTAGATTCTGTGTTATCAAATGGGAAAATGCTTGATTTTTCACAACTGCAACAATCATTCGGTATTACAAAGTCTCAAGCATATAAGTGGTTGCAGTTGAAGCAGGGGTTCCCTGATTAGCTTGCCAGGCCTATGCTTCCAGACAGATTTGCTAGGGCATCAGGCTGCCAAGTAGTATAAATTAATATCTGAACAAGAAGCCTAAAACTAGTCTAAAAGATATTTGGAGCATTGAGATAAAGCAGCAGATTTCTGCCACTCAATGGCCACTGATTTGGTCTTGGAGGTTGAGATGTACAGCGTCAGCATCTATGAGACAAACTTGTTTTTTTTTCTGTTACATAGAGTTTTTTGGACCCCAGTTCGTTTGCAGAAGTTAGATCAAAATCTAATAGATGCTGGCACTGTCATCTTGAAATAGGGACACTGGATCATTTGCTGTTTTATTGTCCTTTGATATTCATCTTTTGGAAATCAGTATGGGGACAAATTAATTTGATTTTGAAGTCTTCGATTCTGTTATCTTATGAGGTGGTACATTGTTGTCACCTAAACCTCCATTAGATAGATATAAAAGTAGACTGTTTGCCATAATGACTGGGATAGCTATGCAAATGGTTACTAAAAACTGGAAAAATTGAGATAGACTTAGGGCTCCTTTTACGAAGCTGCGTTAGCGGTTTAACGCATGTAATAGCGCGTGCTAATTTGCTGGCTGCGCTAGCCGCTACGGCCTCCTCTTGAGCAGGCGATAGTTTTCCGGCTAGCGAGGGGTTAGCACGTGCTAAAAAGTTGTGTGCGATAAAGCCGCTAACGTGGCTTCGTAAAAGGAGCCCTTAATTTTTCCTTTTGGTGGAATTCTTTATGTTTATGCTATAAATATGAAAAAAATGAATGCAGAAATTTTGTGTAATAATAAGATATTTAAATTAACGTGGGATCCATTGACAAATTTTGTTAACACTGATTAGCTGGATTATCCTATTTGATTTGCATATCCAGGGAGGGGGGTATTATATTTTATTGTATTAATTGACCAAATGAAAAAGTTCGGGTTCTTGAATAGGGGAAGGGGGAAATGTTTTGTAGTATTTCTTTGAACAACTGTAAGTGCTGTCTTGAAGTCAATTGTATGTATAATGCAGTGTATTGTTTTCGTATGGAAAATGAATAAAGATTTATTTTTAAAAAAAATTTAATTCTAACGGGTTTTTCAACTTTGTCTTCTGTTACCTGGTTTGTGTTTTTGCGTACAAGTCAGCGGATATAGTGAGAGTGTAGTTTTGCATCCAAAACATTGGAATGTAAAAGGTAAGTGACTTAACTGTTTAATAGTCATGATTGTATAGGAGGTGTGTGTATAGTCCCACTCATATCATTTCATTTTTGCAGATCGAACACCAAAGAGGTTATGACTACTTCAAGACGGAGCTGCTTGAATTATCCTGATGTATATTAGCTATATTTGTGGGGAGTACACACTGAAAGCAAGAAAGAAACCTATTTCTAAGTTTGTAAAAAGAGCATATGTAGGTTATTTTGGTGTCAAGCTTGGAGATCAAGATAAGCCATAGGCTCCTCATATTGAATGCATTTGCACCAGTGGACAAATAGAAAGAGAAGCTGCCTGAAATTTGAAGTACCAATGGTTTGGAGGGAACTGAAAAAACATTCTAATGACTGTTATTTTTGCATTGTTAATATCATAGGCATCATTTGAAATAATCATGGCAAGTGGTCTTACCCTGATCTACCTTCAGCCAGAAGACCTGTTCTGTACTCAGATCTTGTACCTGTTCCACCTTTCCATGAACTACTACAGCTCTCAGAGGATGAGTCTTGCTTGTCTGATATTGCACAAGGTAAAGAAAGTGGAGGCAGTGAAGGTGATCCCAAAACAACTTTATATAGTAAATGTTTTGACCAGAATGAATTGAGTGATCTTATCAGGGACTTAAAATTTTCCAAGGAGTCTTCTGCATTGCTTGCTTCCAGACTGGAATGAAAATTACATTTTATTGAAGGAGAGAAAGGGACTTGCTACCATTATTTACCGAAGACAACTACTTAGTATTCTGCAATGACATCAGAAACCTTCTGAAGAAAATGGGTCTTTCAGACTATAACCCAGGTGAGTGGTGTCTTTTCATCAACAGTTCAAAACGTAGTTTGAAATGTGTTCTTTTAAATAATGGCAACAAATATGGTTCTTTTCCAATCAGTTACTCCAAGACATTAATGGGTGATTTGTGTAGCCTTGTAGATGGATAATTTTCTTCTTGGGTTTAACACACGTAATACCACGCGTTAAACTGCCTGCCGCGCTAGCCACTAATGCCTGCATTGAGCAGGCGTTAGTTTTTTAGCTGGCTGCGCATGATGAAATGTCCGACGCGCTAACCCTTCTAGCGCAGCTTGATAAAAGGAGCCCAAATTATCCTTGCTTTTTATGCCTTTAGGATAGTAGAGCCAAACATGAATATTGGGCAAAAAAGATTGGCCTCCAAGGGAATATATGGTGGTTGGAAGACAAAATGTAGCCCGAGATAGAATAATACTGCCACCACTACATATAAAATGTAGACAACTAGAAAGGACATGGAAAAAACAGAAACAAGACCACACCAAAACAGAATGGAGAATCCAAATCAAACAATACAAAATCAAACTGAAGGAAAAACGGAAAGAATACTATTCCAAACTCATTGGCACCGAAAAACCAGACACAAAAAAACTTTTCAAACTTGTACGAAATCTCACTGATACCAACCCTTTTCTAGCCACCCAAGGAAACCAGTCTCCAACAGCTCACCAATTAGCGGATCACTTCAAACACAAAATCATCACAATCAGATCTACTTTCAATAACTCACAAAACAACATAGAAGAGATACTAATAAATTCCACAATAGACGATGCCATCTCAGCAGATAGGATCTGGACCAACTTCCCAACATTACAATGGTCAGACCTAGATCGACTTTACAAAAAATACAGCAAATCTTCATGCGATCTGAACAATTGTCCACCCTATCTACTAACTACAGCATCCACAAAATTCAAAGCTAATCTCATGCTATGGTTGCAAACTACTCTCAATGAAGGTCAGTTCCCAACAGAACTTGGCGAAATCATAATTACTCCTATACCGAAAGACCCCAAAGGACCAATAGACAACCCAACAAATTATAGACCAATCGCTTCCATCCCTCTATACGTCAAACTAATAGAAGGTCTTGTTGCACAATATCTCTCCAACTACCTAGAGGACCACCACATTCTGCACCCATCACAATCAGGATTCAGAACTAATCATAGCACAGAAACACTACTGGTATCCTTACTAGATATTGCCCTACAACATCTCAGCAAAGGAAACAAGCTGCTAATCATCCAACTCGATCTCTCAGCAGCTTTCGACTTAGTTGATCACCCCATACTACTCCAGATTCTAGACGCCATAGGAATTTCAGGTAGAGTTCATAACTGGTTTCAAGGTTTCCTTAAAACAAGAACATACAGAGTTAAGTCCAAAGATCTTATATCCGACTCATGGTCTAACCCCTGCGGAGTACCACAAGGATCTCCACTATTGCCCATACTCTTCAACCTTTTCATAGCTTCCTTAGGCACAACTCTAGATGCCCTAAATATAACCTCATTCAGCTACATGGATGACATAACCATCCTCCTCCCATTCGATATTCAAGACCCCAGCTCCACAGAACGCCTGACAACAACACTGGTAACAGTAGAAAACTGGATGACTAACCATAAGTTGAAGCTAAACGCGGACAAAACTAAATTCCTACTATTAGAGAAGGAAAAATTACCATCCTTTACAGAACTGGAAGTTAACGCAATCAAGTATCCAGTACAGAGCACCCTCAAAATTCTGGGAATACAACTAGACAGACGCTGCACCATGCAAACACAAATCCACAAAATCATCCAAAAAGCTTTCTTCACCATGCGAAACCTAAGAAAAATCAGAAAATTCTTCAACAAAGATTAATACAGAATCATCATCAAATCCCTGGTGCTTAGCATTGTAGACTACTGCAACAGCCTCTACTTATCATGCCCAAACAACATGATAAAACAACTTCAGGCCGTTCAGAACACAGCCCTCAGACTCATCTACTCTCTTAGCAAATTTGACCACATCACTAATGCATACTTAGACTCTCACTGGCTTCCGATAAAAGCAAGATCACAATTCAAATTCTATTGTCTACTATTCAAAGTAACCCATGGAGATGCACCAAGTTACCTTAACAACTGTCTATACCGCAACCTCACACACAGAACAAGGATAACTCAAAGCCTATTCATACACCCACCTCTCAATGGTACTCGACGCAAGAAACTTTACGACAACCTTCTAGCGACACAGGCTGCGAAAATTGACCCAACCGTCTCCAAACTGCTGACCAAAACAAAAGACATCAAACTTTTCCGAAAAGAAATCAAAACTCTTCTATTCAAAAAACACCTTCCATCATTCTAACCTACACGCACACGCATACCCCTTCATAAACACCACCCCTATAGTATCCCCTAGCCAAATCCTTCAAACCTTCCCCAAAATCATACTCGGAAACCTAAAAATACAACCTCCATCCGGGATCAGAATATTGCTTCCCTTAACACTATGTAAGCAACCTCCATCTGTAACCAGAATATTCCGTCCCTCAACGTTATGTAATAATCTTCCTAATTTGTATGTATTGCTATTGCTATGTAAACTTGTTATGTATATGTTATATACCTGATATGTAAACTCCCTGGAAATGTCCAGTTTTCACCCAATTTTGTAATCCGCTTAGAACCGCAAGGCACTGGCGGAATAGAAATCTCTAATGTAATGTAATGTAATAAAGCTGGGCCAGATGAAACAATTTGTAAAGACTTTGAATAAAGGGGGTTCATGCATTGAATACATCGTGCGTGTGTTACCTGGATTTACCATGGAAAAACTGAAGGCAGGAATTTTTGATGGTCCACAGATCAGACAACTTACAAAATCTATTCCAGAGAAAGGAAAATGGTAAAACCAGAGGGCATAATTTGAAGTTGAGGGGTGGTAGATTCAAGAGTAATGTTAGGAAATTCTTTACAGAGAGAGTAGTTGATGGGTGGAATGCGCTCCCAAGGGAGGTGGTGGAGAAGAAAACGGTGACAGAGTTCAAACAAGCTTGGGATGAACACAGAGGATCTCTAATCAGAAAATAATGGGTATACATTGAAGGAACTAAGGCCAGTATTGGGCAGGCTTGCATGGCCTGTGTCTTGCATATGGACATTCAGTTGAGGACGGGCTGGGGAGGGTTTTGATGGCTGGAATGGTTAAGATGGGCTGGAGTGAGCTTTGATGGAGACTCCAGTAGATGGAACCTAAACACACTACTGGGCAGGGCTCTGGGTTTCTGGCCAGAAATATCTAAGAAAAAGGACCATTTAAACTAAATTAATTTATGGAGCTTGTATGGTTGGGCAAACTGGATGGATCACTTGGGTCTTTATCTGCCATCATTTACTAAATGATCCACATTTCATAGCATCAACGGATGAAATTGAATCATGTGCCTGGTCTTCATTTGTTCTTGTGAAAAACTTTCTTGGCAACAAGAAAGCAGACAACTATATATAATTAGTAGAGGCTCTTTCACTTCAACAGGCTTGGCTGTAACATGAGTGTTAAAGTCCATTATCTGCACAGTCACTTAGATCGCTTTCCAGAGAACCATGGTGACTTAAGCAAAGAGCAAGGTGAAAGATTTCACCAAGACATAAAAACAATAGAAACCAGATACCAAGGAAGATTTGATGCCCACATGATAGCAGACTATTATTGGAATCTTATGCGGGATTGTTCTAGCAGATCCTACTTTCAGAAGTTTTACAAAAGGAGCTTTTTGTGTGTCAAATGACTGGAATGTCTGTATCATAAACTTGTGCTTTTGGTATGAAATAAGTAGATTTTCATGTTGTATACTTTTCTTTTAATTTTTAATATGTTTCTTTCATGCTTAAAAGATATTAATTTAAACACTACATTAAAATATCTTGATTATTTTTTTTTTAATGGGCAAGCAGATTGAAAAGTGGTATATGGTACAAGTTCTGTATCACAAAACCTAGAGTTGATAGGAGAAAACTGATGCCATATTTGGAATCAGCAGATCAGATATACCCAGAAACAGGTCTAACATTTGAGATACCAAAATAAGTTTTGGCCAGTGTTATTTTTACAAAGTAATTTTCCCAGCATTGAATATTGCATGGTGAGCCTACCACAAATAGCAAAAACATTTGTTGTACCCAACTATACACCATTACAGTACCCTTTTGCCTATAGCCTTCACCTATATGTAGGTTAGTAGGTATTTAGTAGTTTTTGGAACACTCACACTTTCCACCACACATGTACCAGTTAAAGTGGGATATAGGTCTGAGTCTCCTTCTTTATAGTCCACGTCACTGACCACTAGGATACTCCAGAGAACTGCTCTAAGAGGAATGGCTATTATATCTGGTATGAACGATCACTTTCACCTCTTATACCCCCTCCTTTACAAAACTGCACTAGCGTTTTTAGAGCCGGCCATGACAGTAAGAACTCTGTCACTCATAGAAATCGTATGAGCGTCGGAGTTCTTACCGCTAAAAACGCTATTTCAGCTTTGTAAAGGAGGGCCATAGCGTAAAATGGGATCAGTTATCACTGGGGGATTAAAGGAAAGTCATGCCTTTAACCCTCCAGTGGTCATGTGGTCGGTTTAGGCACCTTTTTTGTACTTCGTCATTAATGAAACAGATCTAGTCAAAAATGTCCTGGATGTTTTTAAAATGTTCCATTATTGCTGAAAAATATCCAAATCTTAACTCCACCCTAGCTCTGCTCAAAACATGCAACCAACACGCCCTCTTGAGATTTAGGTGACATGTGGAGTAAAATGTCTTAAAATGAGTTTTAAATTGGATGATTTTATGCTAATAAAAAAATTACATCTACTGATTTGTGCCCCTAAGTATACCAGACATACCTATTTTCACTATAGTCACTTTCTTACCCTTCAATCCTCCTTCCTAAAGCAATGCTACTGCAAACTGTGTAATTAAGAAGTTGTTCTGAATCTTATTGTAAACTGCTTAGTTTCCTTGCAGAAAATTGCAGTATGTAAGACACTGTGCCAGATTCAATTCTAGCCACCTTGTTCGGCTGACTGAATGGACCATGCAGGTCTTTATCTGCTGACATTTACTATGTTATATAGTATATTACTATGTAATTCCCCTAATATATTCATAGGGATTCCCTTAAGATATTCATAGGGATTTTGTTTTAAGTGAGTACTCTACCCTTGATTTATTTGTACCTTAGTTAAAAAAGATCCCATGACAACCACACCAAACAGTGTCATCTAGATCTAGGAGTTAGGTACCATTTATACCGTAGAATCAGGGCCTAAGTGCTATTCTATAAATGACACTCTAAATTAGGCACCATTTATATTTTAGAATTTTTCAGGTTTTGGAATCAGATGTTGCCAGTGGCCTCAGCGATTCATATTCGTTGCCTGCTGCAGCCCCACAGAATTCTCTCTACTGCATCCTGTCTTGCTGACATCACTTCCTCTTTTCTTTCTGGCTGGATGTGACACAAAGAAGCCTGTGGGACCAGAGCAGGTAACGAATATGAATTGCTGTGGCCACTGGCAACACTTCAGAGGTACACCAGTGTGAAGTAAGATGAACAATTGAACTAATATCAGCATAGAGTGAATTATTTAAGGTGATTTTAAGGCAAGATTTCAAGTTTGATGCTAATAGTAAACTTTTCTTTTTTTGTACAAATTAGTAAATAGATCGTTTTGGATCCTGGTTAGGTTACAAAAGTTAGATAAATATAAGAACCGTCTTTTTATGATCATGACTAGCATAGCTGTTCAATTGATTACGAGTAATTGGAAAAACCATGACAGAATAAGTTACACTTTTTGGTGGGTGAATTTGTGTACAACATACAGATATGAAAGAATTAATGCCGAACGTAGGGGTTTTAGTAGTTTATTTAATAAAGTTTAGAGCCCATTGACTAATTTTGTGTAACTATAATGATAATGTTTATTTATCTTTTCTTTCCTTCTGTTAAATTATCTTTACACATTCGGGGGGGAGGGGAGTTGGAGGGTGGGGTTTAAATATTGATGGTGACATTTGGGTAACATTTTATTTTCATTTATATTATGTAATATGTTAGGTTATTATTAATTGTAGGGATTCTAGAAAATCTTATGAAGGGGCATATATATATTCCTTCACATATATTCCTTGTAAGTAATTTTTTCTATTCATGAAATAGAAAGTTTTCATTTTGCTAAGAAACTTCACTTTGCTAATCAAGAACAAGGTCATTTTTCTCTTTGTGTTCTGAGCTCTGTGTTTTACATCCTGTTCTGAAGCTAGCTACTTGTGCCAAGGTCATTCCTCCTCATGTCCTGAACCCCCCACAGCCCGTGTTCCAGCTGAGTGATCCTGCTTCTCCTGTAGATAAGAAACATTGTCCTAAGAATGAAACATTGCCTCAAACCTTAGACAAAAAGACAGTATTATGAAACTTCCTACCAGAGCTCACCTTATGCTTGCTACTTCTTTTTAGTTGCTTTTATGTATCCTGATACCAAATATGGTCTTTTCTACAGTCATATGCTGAAAAAACTGACCCATGTATAATACTATAAAAATGGATGAAAAACTCATAATAAATGGACAATTTCTTTGGGACAAATCTGAGCCTGAGCGTCCTTTCTTCCTAAAGAGACTGTCCCCAGATGCATCTGACTTACAAAAGACAGAGCATGTGAGGCAGTATTGGGACCAGGACCTTTTCATCTTAAATGATATATGTTACCTATATAGTTAATAGTGCATTGTATGTAAAAATTATTGTTCTTTTATTTGTATGGCACTGTCCGATTAAAAATCAATAAAGAATAAAAAAAAAAAAAAGTTAGACTATTCTAAATCTAATAGATGATGGCACTGTCATCTAGATATTGGGACTTTTGTCCTTTGATACTTAATTTTTGGAGGTCAATATGGGGTAAGATTAACAACATATTGGAATCATCAATTTCACTTATGTATGAGACAGTCATATGTGGAACATTATTACATGTTAAGCCCTCTATGGATCAATAAAAATGCCATCTTTTCCTAATCATGACCAGGATAGCCATGCAGATGGTAACCCATAATTGGAAGAATTACGATCGCCTAAATTTTCCTTTCTGGTGGGCAATATGATATGAAAGAATGAATGCCGATAGTGTGGGGCACAGCAATTTATTTAAATTGGTTTGGGGCCCATTGACATCTTATGTTACTTCACTATAGTAGGTCTTTGATTATGAGTCAGTTTTTGTTTATTTTCGTACACATCCAGGGAAGGGGGAAGGGGGATATTTCTGTCCTTATTTTGACCTTTGAGTATTTACACCTGGGAGGGATGGGAGGAGGATAGGAGGATATTATTACTCTGAATAGGGTAAGGTTATTGGGAAAATCGAAGTTTCTGTGTTTTATTGATTAAGAATTGGGTAAGGGGGGATAAAATGGTTGGTTAAGTATATTTGTAAGTTAAATGTGCTTTAATTGACTTATTATATGTTATAGATTGTGTCTTACACTATTAACTTTTGGAAAATCAATAAAGAATTAAAAAAAAAAAAATCAGTATAGCTTGCTGGGCCTATGTTTCCAGACAGATTTTCAAGACTCAACGACCTGACATGCACATGTTTCGGCCCAACTGGCCTATTTGACCGAAACATGTTCATGTCGGGTCGTTGAGTCTTTGGATATATACACAAGATTTTGAACCAATAAAGGCATTTGTATTCATCAGATGAGTTGAAGGACACTTTTTTTAGTGCTCACCATTCTGATTGGGACAATTCCACTTTATCTTTTTTTTTTTTTTTCCTGATAAGTATTCCTCATCTTATTGCATTATAACTAATTGATGTTGATGCGCAGCTGCTATGTTTATGATGCTGCTCACTTTTCTCTCACGGCTTCAATTTTATCCAATGTTCTTTGCTATTTCTTGATGTTAACTGATATCTAAATCACACCGTATTTGTTAGATATGTACTATTTCATTGCATTATTTGCTTCATCTCTGTGCACTAGTAGGCCCACCGACCCATGCTTATCTTCTGATATGGCTTCCAGTTGTTTTCTAACGGGAGCCCAGCTTTTGACTGTTCAGCTATTTTATTTTGTTTACCGCAACTGTACTGTTATTATTATCCTCATATCATTGTTAATTTCTGACTTTGAATCATACCTCTCATTTGAATATGACATTCAAATGGTTTGAATGTCATATTCAAAATATGACATTCAAGCATTAATGTCAAAGGGTTAAATAATCCAGTCAAGAGAAAGAAGATATTAGATTATATTAATGTGGAAGTAGTTTTTCTTCAAGAGACCCACTTAGACTCCCTTAATTTCCTCAAATTTACTGTACCATGGGTACTCCTGCCCATTTTCTCACCAGCCATTGATTTTAAAAGGTGCTTTAATTCTCATTAGAAAACACCAGAATATTAAGCTACTCATCCATGCTAATGACTCTCGAGGTAGATGGGTGTCTGCAAATCTGGACATTAAGGGGCAAGAAGTTTTCTTCCTGAACCTGTATGGCCCTAATATAGATGGCTGTGAGTTCTGTGATGGCATTGCTGATCAGCTCAATAGCAATAATTCCATTCCCTATATTATTGGGGGTGATTTTAATTTAATTCAGGACCCACTTAAAGATAAGAAATCCACATTTCACTAAAGAAAATCTAAAACATGGCATAAGTTGCAAGACATAATAACTCAATTTAAATAATCGATCCCTGGTGCATTACACACTTGGAAGACCGTGATTTTACATTCTACTCAGCCCCTCACTCCTCATATTCATGGATTAACTACTTCCTGGTCAGCCACCATTTGATTAAGGCTATAGCCCAGGCAAACATTAAGGAGATCAGTGTTTCTGATCTTGCTGCCGTGCTTTTAACATTGAACTTACCTCACCAAAGTAACTCTCAGAGAAAATGGAGATTTCATTCCACCTTATTGCAGGATCAGAACTTTCAAAAACATATAATCAATGCTATCCAAGATTACTTTAGCTTGAATAAACCAACTGACAGCTGCTGGGTCTCTATCTGGGATGCTTTTAAAGCATATATCAGAGGAATCATCATTTCCTACACTGCATTCACTAGGAAACAAGATAAGCAAATAGTACATAATTTTGAATCTGAAGTAAAGAACTTAGAATCACTGCATCATGTCAATTCCTTAGGCATAGAAACTTTAAAAAAACTACAAGGTCCGTAATGTCAATTTAAATAAGCAAGCAGCATCTCAGGTTTTTATGCAACATGCCATGTATTATACAGACAATAATAAATGCGGCCATAAACTGGCCACTTACCTTAAAGGTAGTTTCAATAAGACCGCCATTTCTGCTATTAAGAATAATGAAGACCAAGTAATTTTGGATACCCCTTCTATTTTGTCGCAATTCCATACTTTTTATAGTCAATTGCACTCTCTGAAATTGACAAACTTCCTACCAATCTGTTTTTCCATGACCTGCCTCGCACTTTATCTGATGATGATAACTCGCTACTTAAATCCCAGCTCACCACTTCAGAATTATCAGATGCAATTGATAACATGGCTAAAAAAAGGCTCCTGGACCTGATGGTCTAACCACAGAGTTTTACCAAACATTTCAGCAACGGCTCTTACCTCACATGTTAGATTTCTTTAATCATTTAATTAGCTCAGGTGAAATTTGTGGCTCTTTCGTCAAAGCCACCATTATAGTACTTCCCAAATCTGGTAAAGACTCTATGAAAGTACAGAATTACAGGCCCTTGTCACTTATCAATGTAGATGCCAAAATCTATGCAAAAGTCTTAGCAGACAGACTCCAAAAATCCCTACCTAAACTAATAGAGCTGGATCAAACTGGCTTTATGGAAGGCAGATTGTCAAGTGACAATACCAGAACTTTCACCAATATAATATCATAGGCTAGTTCATTAGATCATCCACTGCTGGCTATGGGATTAGACGCTGAAAAAGTGTTTGAAAGGGTATAATGGCCTATCCTGTTTGCTGTGATGTCTTGGTACAGTTTTACTTCTTCTTTCATTAATATGGTAAAAGTATTATATACATCTGCTTCTACTAGAATTTGCATGAATGATATGTTCTCTGTTCCTTTCTATCCAAGTAGAGGAATGAGACATTGTTGCCTCCTGTTGCCTTGGAGCCACTTCTTCTAGCGATCAGGGCATCAGCTGACATTAAAGGATTTAAGTTTATAGATTGTGGAATAAAACTCTTTGCTTATGAGGATGGTGTTCTCTTATACATAACACCGGACTCTATCCCAAATCTCCTCAGTTTGATTAATACTTATTCAAAATTCTCTGGATACAGATTGAATATATCTAAGACATAAGTTATGCCATTGAACTGCCCGTAGATGGGTACTGATATACAACAAATGGGGCTACAATGGTCGCTGGATAAAATTAAGTACTTAGGTCTATATTTTGGTCTATCTGTTGATGTATCAGTGGAGTATAATATTGCCTTTCTCTTGGAGTCAATTCAGAACTTGACGGCTAAATGGTCACCTTTGAAATTATCTTGGTGGGAGCCGTATGGAAACCATAAAGATGATGATTTCCCCGGTTGTGAGCTACATCTTGAGCATGCTACCGGTTTACTTCAAACCAGTGGCCTACACTAAGATAGACAAATTGTTAACATCTTTCATATGGAATAACAAAACCCCTCATATAAGTTTGAAAAAGCTTAAGAATGACAAATCAGATGGAGGAATTAACTCTCCAAGCTTTTTGGACTACCACTCTGATTATATTATGAGACATGCTTCTAAATGGAATTGCCTCCATAACTCTTTACCACCTCCCAAATGGTTGCTAATGGAACATTGGATGATGCGTAATGTCCCTTTTGAGATGGTTTCCTTTACTGGGAAATCAGATTTTAATATGGCCTAACGAGGTAATATGCACTACCAAATCAGCATTGCAATAGATTGATAAATTATTGACACCCAACTGGAATGAAACCACCTTGATGGCCCTATGGAGGAACTCAAACATTCTTATACGAAAAAAAAAAACAACTATCTTCTGAGAGTCTTGGTGTGCTGCTGGCCACTGGAAAATAAGCCAGATTTACCAGAATGCAACTTGCATAACTTTCTCAGAAATCACTGTCTTTATAACATTCCTCCCTCTCAGCAATTTTGATGGATTCAACTACGTTCCTAAATTGGTTCTTTATTGCGACAACAACATTAGTGATGCCAAATCTGCTACCCCCAGAGACCCAAATATAGAAAAAAAACGTTAAAAAATTTTTTCGAACGTTCACATGTTATAGGAGGCTTGTGATCCCTAAATCAGTGTTTTTTTTTATTTTGACATTTTAGTAACTTTTGGGAAGGATGTTGTAAAATTGCAACGCTGGGCCTGTAAGGTAGCAGAATTTCAATAGTGTCACTCTCTCTCTGAACACATGTAAGGAATAATTAAAAGTTTATTTGTACTTTACAGCTTATAAAGACCCACCTAAGTTTATGTATATACACAACAACAATAGTATAATAAAGAAAAAAGTAATTTTTATTATCAATTTAATACAAAAAATGAGTATCATATAAAAACGCAAATTTTTCCCTGTGAAGCGCCCATTGACTTCTATCAGCGGTAATCAAGAAATTTCGTGTTTTTGCACAAAAAATTTCATGTTAGCGCAAATCTTTTGGCAGTTTTGTCCCAGCGTTGAATCTTCTCCACTGGTTGTGGGCCAGCAAAGGAAGACACAAGTGTAACCTGTCTGTTGTCAAACCATTTCACAGCACAAATGTTGTGATTTGACTCCACTCTGACATCAAAGCTTCCTCTTCCCTTTTTCTTCAAGCTTTTCTCATCCTCAAGATTACAGTTTGGAAGGCGCACTTGTCTGGCTGTTCCTGTGTAATGAATTCCACAATCCAGCAGCCTAACTATCAATGGGATGCTGGTGAAAAAGTTGTCTGCATAGATAATAATAATAATAATAACTTTATTCTTGTATACCGCAATACCATGGAAGTTCAATGCGGTTAACAATAGAAGAGACTGTACATTTACAGCGATGATACATATTACAGTGTTGTTACATTTACAGAGATGTTACATAAATAGCAATAATAAAAAGGCATATACTAAAGAAGAGACAGTACGTATATAGCGATGTTACATGTTATAGCGGTGGTAAATGGAGGCAATGAAAAGGCAAGGCAATTAGGTAAAACAGAAATTGAGAAAGAGAGGCCATAGTGGCTTGGGAGGGGGGCGTAGTCAGAGGGAATGGAGGCATGTCGAGGTCAGGAGGATGCAGGGAAGGAGGGAAGGCAGCGTTAGCGGAATTTGTCGAAGAGGTAGGTTTTTAGTGACTTCCTGAACAGGTGGTAGGGCGGGGAGTTGGAGATGAGGGCGGTAAGGCAATTGTTCCATTTGCCCGCTTGGAATGCTAGGGTTCTATCAATGAATCTCTTGTAGAGGCAGCCTTTTAGGGAGGGAAAGGTGAATAGGTGGGCGTTTCGTGTGCGAGAGGGGCCTGCTATTTCAAGGTGCTCAGACAAGTAGATTGGGGAAGATCCTGTAAGAGTTTTGAAACAGAGGCAGGCGAACTTAAAGATGATCCTTGCCTCAACTGGAAGCCAATGGAGTTTGGTGTAGTAGGGGCTAACATGGTCGTATTTTTTGAGATCATAGATGAGGCGGACGGCCGCATTTTGGACTGTTCTAAGACGTTTGATGGTATTTTTATAGGATCCCAGGTAAATAATGTTGCAGTAGTCTAATATGCTTAATACCAGAGATTGAACGAGTAGACGGAAGGCTTGGTGGTCGAAGTAGCGTTTGATGGTGCGCAGTTTCCAGAGGGTACAGAAACATTTTTTCACCTGGGCACTGGTATGGTCATCGAAGGTTAGGGTGCGGTCCAGGATGACTCCAAGGATTTTTATGGTGGGTAAGATAGGGTAATCTAGCCCATTCAATCTGAGGGAAGTGTTTGTTAATTTGTGGTTGGGACTCGCTAGGAAGATTTTGGTTTTTTCAGAGTTCAATTTTAATTTGAGTTTTGAGGTCCACAGTTCTAACTTGGTGAGGATAGATGCGATGAGTTTTTCCGTTTCTAGAGTGAGTGAGGTAATGGGGACAATGATGGTGATGTCATCTGCGTATATGAACGATTTTAGGTTAGAGTTTGCTAGGCTTCGTGCCAGAGGGGTCAAGTAAATATTGAATAGGGAGGGGGATAGGGGAGAGCCTTGTGGGACTCCACAAGGGTTACGCCAGTGGTGGGAGAAGGCTCCATTAGTGTGGACCTGGTAGGTACGGTTTGTTAGGAAGCCTGTGAACCAATCTATTACCTGTCCGGAGATGCCGATGGAGTCAAGGCAGTTGAGCATAATGTCGTGGTCGACCAGGTCGAAGGCACTACTCAGGTCGAATTGAAGTATCAGGGCGCTTTTACCCAGAGAGAACAGGTGGAGGAGGTAATTTGTCAGGGCAGCTAGGACGGTTTCGGTGCTATGATTTGGGCGGAAACCGGACTGGGAGTCATGAAGAATATTGAACTTGTCGAGGTAATTCGTAAGGTTGTTGTTGACAAGACCTTCCATGAGTTTTTGGAAGAGTGGTATGTTGGCGATGGGTCTGTAGTTGGTGATGGAAGAGATTGGCTCCTTGGGTTGTTTAGGGATTGGGGAAATGAGGATGTGGCCAAGTTCGGATGGGAAGTATCCCGTGGACAGGCATAGAGATACCCAATTGAAGAGTTCTGCTTTGAATGATGGGGGGGCGCATTTCATGATGGTGGGAGGACAAGTATCTAATAGGCAGTTGGAATTAGCGTATTTAGAATAAAGTTCGAGGAATAGATTCCAGTCAGGATTTACAAAGGAGGTCCAGGACATGTCGGCTATTGAACCTTCAGTATCTGCTGCGCGTAGGTTGAGTGGGGGATCGGGGCTGTGAGCTGAAAGAGACAGTTTTAAAGTGTGGATTTTGTTCGCGAAGTGGTCGGCTAGAGTGATTGCGGAGGGAGGGAGGTCGGAGGTGGAGCGTTTGTAGTTGTGACTATGTGGAAGTGTGGAAGCAAGTTTCATCACAACATCCCCTGATAGTCCAAGTTCAGATCTTGCCCGTATTCCATTCACACTGCCTTGGTACACATCAAAATCACAAAGTATACCAGAGATTCCAGTCCTTGCCCACAGCTTGAACCCCCATGGGTTTGGCTTGCCACGCATGTACTGTTTGATGCTGCTGAATTTCCCCCTGAAAGGGATCATCATTTCATCAACAGAGTTATGTTCTTCAGGGACCACTTTTAGGCATTTCTCTCTGAAAGCATCAAGCCATGGTCTGAGTTTCCAGAGTTTGTCACTTTTTTGTTCCATCTCAGACACGGTTAGATTGTTCACAAAATGTAATGATGTCAACAGAGACTGGAATCTGTTTCGTGACATTACATCAGCGACAGGACTGTATCTTGTGTCTGCTTCCCAGTACATACGGACTCCAGGCATTTGGACAAGACCCATCTTCAGATACATGCCAATCATCTGCTCTATTTCCTTTGTGTTTGTGTTTATAGATGATCCTTTCTTCTGAAAACTGTACTGATTTGTGTTATCTGCCAGAGCGTTGATCATATCTTCTGTCACAAACTTCTGAAAGTACTCCAGTGGTGTGCAGAGGGAATGGACATCATTACTCCAAAGCAGGCAACAGGGTTGTATGACTTCATGGCCAGATAAACAGACCTATTTACACATTCAACCATCCAATGGTGTTGCAGAACTGAACAATAGGTTCTATTAGTAATGTACATGAAGTTTTAAAAAGAAAAAAAATGGGGGAGGGTTTATTTTGTAGCCTTAAATGTGATGTTGTAATATTACAACACTGGTTCTCAGGGGGAGTGCAGACAAAACCTTGCTATCACTTTGACCCACTGTTGTAAAATTACAACATAGAAATAACCAGCTCTAAATCTCTTAAAATCAGTATATTCAATGATGTCATAAAATCTGCATGATCTACACATATTAATGATCACATAAAAAAATATTTCAAGCTTTTTACTTACTTTAGTCCTGATGTATCCCGTCCAAAACAACAAGATGATATACTCCAAAGCAGGCAACAGGGTTGTATGACTTCATGGCCAGATAAACAGACCTATTTACACATTCAACCATCCAATGGTGTTGCAGAACTGAACAATAGGTTCTATTAGTAATGTACATGAAGTTTTAAAAAGAAAAAAAATGGGGGAGGGTTTATTTTGTAGCCTTAAATGTGATGTTGTAATATTACAACACTGGTTCTCAGGGGGTTAATGACTGCTTATCTTCGACTAAATACAAGGCTACTAAATGGTACAAACTCTTATGGAAACATAAATCTCATAATATGAGTGGTCTCTATTCCGTTTGGGGTAATGACACCAGGCTGCATATGGAAGCTCATGACTGGACTCAGATATGGTCTGACTCTCACAAAACATTGCATTCATCTGCAATAACTCAATCTGTATTTTTCTTATTACACAAAGCCTTTTGGACCCCTCTCAGATTATCCAAGCTGTCTAACAGCTCTGACAAGAACAATGGCAAATGTTGGTCTTGCCACTCCACTACTGGATCGCTGCACCATATGATTTTTTTCTTGTCCTATTATATCACATTTCTGGACACAAGTTTGGTCCCCAATTTGTAAAATCATATATATCTCTGAGCCTCTAACATTGGCGATAATTATCTATGGTAGCCTTGGTCTTCATGTCAGCTTACCAGTCTCGTCGACCCACCTACTGAAAGATCTACTACTGATCGCTATCAAAACCATACTAACTCAATGGAAAAGCCCCTCTTATTTATCGCATCCTGCCTGGTGGAATATGGTCTGCATTACGGCCAAATACGAACTTGTGGCAGCAGAGAAGAATGGCTTTTTGACCAAAACCAAATCTATTTGGCATCCTTTCAAGGTATATTACATTACATTACATTACATTACATTAGGGATTTCTATTCCGCCATTACCTTGCAGTTCAAGGTGGATTACAAAAGAATTATCCAAGATGTATTACAACAAGAACTTACAAAAAAAAAAAAAATTGGTCATTTTCAAAAAGAGTGAGAAATGGATAAGGTTATTTGTTTGGGGTAGTTGGCTTTAGTGAGAGGTGGAGTTTGAGACTTACGGTATTATTTCTTTTTCAGAGTTTTCTTAAAGAGTATGGTCTTTATTTCTTTTCTAAAAGTCTTGTAGTCGAGGGATGCCGTCAGTAGATTGGTGATTTGATTGTCTAGTTTGGCTGCTTGAGTGGCCAGGAGGCCATCATATAGTTTTTTTCGTTTGACCTCCTTAATTGGGGGGTATGAGAATGGGGTGTGAGTTTTCCTATGTCTGGTTGCGGTGTTGTGGATAAGGCGGTTATTCAGGTAGTTTGGACTGTCTCCATATAAAGTCTTAAATAGTAGGCAGTAGAATTTAAATTGTATTCTTGCTGGGATCGGAAGCCAGTGCGATTGGAGATATGCTTCTGTAATGTGATCATATTTCTTTAATGAGCAGATGAGTCTTAGTGCTGTATTTTGGATAGTTTGTAGTTGTTTTGTTATGGTTGTAGGGCATGGGAGGTAGAGGATATTATAGTAGTCAAGTAGGCCTAGTATTAAGGACTGAACTATGAGCTGGAATTGAGTTTTCTCGAAGAATTTACGAACTTGTCTTAAGTTTCTCATGACTAAGAATGACTTTTGTATTGTTTTATTGATTTGCGGTTGCATGGTGCAGCATCTGTCGATAGTTATTCCTAGCAGTTTTAGGGTGGCTTGTATGGGGTAGTTGATTGCGTTGATTTCAATGTTGGTTATGGTTGGTATTTTGTTGTTTTCTAGGAGGATGAATTTCGTTTTATATATATATCTATATATATAGTGATCTAATGAAAAATTGCACTGCTTAATGCACTTTTAGAAATTGTTTGTAATAGTTATACACTGATAGTTGCATCACTTGTACATTCTCGCTCATAGCTGAACGGTCAATCTATTTGATTCTATTTTAATTTTTCCCTTTTCATTTAATGCTTGCCCTATCTTCACTTTGTTTTATTGCACTTGAGTTAGTTTATTTCGTTTCATACATAATTTACTATCACTTTTCCCTTTACTTATTTTCTATATTATATTGAGTTTGTAACTTTACGGATGGAATTGTATGTATATGCATTCTTTTCACTGATTCTGAACTTGGTTACCTTTGTTATTTGTTATAAATATATAAATACAGTACAATAAAACTATTTGAACTTAAAATAAAGACATAATTACAAGGAACATTCATAGGATTTAAACCCTGGATTTCCTTGTTCTCAAGCCCCTGCTCTTAATACTCAGTTAACAGAGAGCAGAGTTTGCTACCATTGCATTAACTGCACAGTAGATTTATTTATTTATTTTTAAGTACAGTATTTATATACCACTTATAACCTAAGTAGTTTACATTCAGGTACTCAAACATTTGTCCCTATCTGCCCTGGTGGGCTCACAATCTATCTAATATACCTGGGGCAACAAAGGATTAAGTGACTTGCCCAGGGTCACAATGAGCAGCGTGGGATTTGAAGTCACAACCTCAGGGTGCTGAGGCTAATCACTGCACCACACACTCCCCATATAATATAATATGAAATGTAGTAAACTATACAGTATACCTGTTAGCATGTTAAATGCATTGCATTAGTTACCAGGTTATCTATTAACTCTTGATAACAATGTTCACGTTAACTATAATATGCAGTCCCTACCCATTTTCTGTCCCTGTTAAGGTGGTGCTTCGTTAACTGTCATTCTGTATTGGTGTCAACAGAGTACCTCCTTAACTATTAGAACATTCATTGTAACAAAAGAAGACTGAATGGGACAAAATGAAATTCAATTCTGATTGGTCTACCAAATTACCAGTTACATCATTTACTGTTAGTACAAAATACTGTGGTTAGATTATTACATGGATGTTCAAAATTCAACCATGTGACTCCACTTCTTAAAGTAGGACATATTCTTCTTATAGCTTATCGAATCCCCTACAAATATAATATAATCACTTTTTTATTTATATCCTCTGGATTCCCTTCTTTTTTTGCAGTTTTTTGGTTCATTATACTGCACGGAGATCTCTTCGTTCATCAAATCAGTGTCTTTTGAGTGTTCCTTCTTATAGGCAGTTATTTCTTGATGCACATAGAATTTTCAGTTATGGCACCCACTCTCTGGAACTCTCTTCTCATCTATCTTCGTGAAGAAAAATCGTTCCCTACATTCAAAGCTCAATTGAAGGCATTCTATTTTTCTCAAGCATTTTTCTCATAGTTTTTTTTTAATACACTCTACAAAAATTTATTTCCTTTTTTTTTTCTAAGTAGGTATATTATAGTGTCCTCCCTTCTCCTCCCCCTTTCCCTAACTTCTCTATGCATTTTTTACTGTAATCTAACCTTATTGTTTTTTTTTCCTTTAAGTGTTATAAAGTTTGTTTTTGTATTGCTTTTACCTCCCCAATTTATATTCATTGTAAACTGCTTAGATTTTAACTCTGGTTTTATATTTGTGGTATATTAAATAAATTGAACTTGAGCATGAAATGAAACTGTAATGAAATTTTCCCACTGCACACTCTTAATTTCAAACATAGTCACTGTTGTTCCAGTCAGCCTATTACCAGTGTATTTTCTTATTTAACTTTCTTCCCTCAAGAATATAATGAAGGAAAGCATATCAATTTAAAGTTTCCCAAAAAATTCTGTTTGGAGGCACTTCTGGCTGTTTTAAAAGAGAAAATCCAGTTATGGCAAGTATGCCTCACAGCAAATGTCTGCTGAAAAACTGTGAGGCCTCAGAGATATCACCTACTGCTCATGAATTTCAACACATTATCCATTGTATTTACATTCGTGGTGTTTCCTTACTGTCACTCTAACAAGCATATACGATGTGGACTTAAAGAGTACAGATGTACCTCACTAGACCCATATTTCACACATACACATTGCTATTCCTGAGAATAAATGCATAGGACACAGTTTCTTCAAACAGGACAGATATTTAGCTTTTTTCCCCTCCCCCTTTCCCAAGGGGCAGGCAGGAAGAAAAGTAAAGGCTGGCTTCTCGACCTCCCAGATGGAATGAGAGGGGGAATCAACCCTCTATCTCTAGAGGTCCTCCTTTTCTTCTTATGGCTCCCAAAAGCACTGAATAAGCATGTCTGAGTGAGGCTGAAAGAAAAAAAGAACTGACAGGATGCCTTGCAGACAACAGAAAGTAGCAGGAAAGAAGGCCACACATGTCTATATCTTCGGTAAGGTGCACCTGGTTACCTCCAAACCAAAACTACAAGGCCCATGCCCCTTCCTCTATTGTCACGCCTAGATAACCTGGTAACTAATGCAATGCAGATAACAATGCATATTAGCTACTGTGCTTTGGAAAGGATGCATCAGCTCAAAGAAGTCTGAGACAAAGATACAAGTGGACACGAACTTTGACGCAAGGGTGTAATAGTTACACTAAGAAACCTAGACTAAAGATGCAAAAGTACAGAAGAGAGAATGCATGGGCAGGGTATTTTCAAGTACTAATTTACCCATGCCTAAGAGCTGTTTAAAAATTTTCTTTTTTTAAAAATGTATTTATTTATTGCTTTTAAAATTTTTCAAAGAAAACCTCTTGGACAGAATATTGAAAAAAAAAAAAAAAAACCAGGAATAATAATTTTAAACAAAATACTAATATCAAATAGGAAATACAATTCTTAATCAATACTATTAATCCCATATATTTTAGATCCAAGAATTCTAGTGAGTGCTAATGAAAATAAATCACATCAATTTAGCAAGAAAAGCAAAGATCTAGCTGCGGTAGTAGGAATCTTTCTATTTACTTTAAATTATTTCTGTTGTTTCATTTACCCCTTCAAGGCGTTTCATAGAGAGGAACCCTGTTAACTGAGAAGGATCAAAGAATACATATGTATTAGATCTATATTTGGCAATTCATTTACAGGGATATCGCAATAGAAAAACACCTCCCATCATTGTTACTCCTGGTTTAAGGAGCAAGAATTGTCGTCTTCGTTTTTGGATATCTTTAGTGACGTCTGGGAACATCTTTATCTTTAGTCCCAAAAATTCTTTATGTCTATTTTTGAAAACAGCTTCAATAGCCAATCTCTATCAGGCAATAGAGCCACTGTTAATATAAGCGTAGCAGGTTTTACTATGTCCTTCAATGATGTTTCCAGGATTGCAGTAACATCCATTTGTAAATCCTGTTTTTGAAGAGGAAAAGCTTCTTGTTCTTTCATTGGTAGGTACAATGCTTGTACAAAAGGAGGAAGCATATCTTCCAAAATATTCAATATTTCCATGAGATAATTTTTAAACATTTCTTTCACGGAAATCATTGAGGTTTTAGGAAAATTTAATAATCTAAGATTACTAGAGCAGGAATTATTTTCCAAATTTTCAATTTTCCTTCTCATATTGGTATTATCCCTAATAAGGGTAGTCTGTACTTGCTTCACTTCTAATAACTCTTTCTCAATATTTTCCACCTTATTTTTCATTGTAAGAGTATCTTGTTTAAAGTTTTTAAATTCTTCTTTTTGTTCCAACACTCTTTTTTCCAATTCTTTTATTTGTGGAGATAATGACTGCCCTAAACTTACAACTAAGTCCCACAAAGAATCCAGGGTTACATTGTTGAGTTTTGAAAAAGAGAAAGTACCTGAATGTATTGACTGGGTTCCCTCAGTCCCAGGATTTCTCTCTCTTCCACTTTGTCCTTCTGTCTGCTCCAGTGCTGTTCCTGCTGCAGGCTCAATGTCTTCTGGAGTTTGGCTCAACGAAGCCTCCCAGGAGAACGAGTCTACCTCCTCGGATAGACTGTCTTCCTTAGATGAGCTGGCTCCCTGCGGCTGTGGAGGCGGGCTCCTTGCGTCGGGGCTCAGAGTAGTGTCTAGCCCAGGGAGGTTCACCGTGGCTTCACTCACTGCCGCGACCTCCAGCGGGCGATTCCCCGGCGTTATTCTCTCCTGCTGCAGGCGCCTCAATATGTCATCTATAGTTACCAGAGGAGAGGTCTCCGGGAACCGTGAGGCTCCACCAGCGCTCTTACCTCTCCTGTTCGGTAAGACTAGGAAAAATTTATCGAGATCATCTCCCCACAGTCAAACCGTTGCGGCCATCTTGGATTTTGAAAATTTTCCACCCTTAATTCAACCAGATGTATACAAAGGGTTCCACAGCATGTGCACATAAGACCATATTAGGGATATGTGTTTCCTATGTTATGCTTTTGGCGAAGAAGAAAAGTAATGAACAAAGATTGTATATTTAAATCTATGCCCATTATTTTCCATGGACAATGTATCGGCAAAATAGCAGGTTTAAAACTCAGCAGATGTTTTGCTGTAAATTTCAAAGCATGTGCATTTTCTTTTTAAAAAATGTTGGTGCTGACTATGTCACATGACATAGCTAGTGACTGAGCTAACCGCTAAGCCAGTGTATCACAAACTGTGTGCCATGGCACATTAGTGTGCCTCCTGAGATTTCAGGTGTGCCACATCACACTGGGAGGAGGAGATGCACTGGCGCTTGCTGATTGCCTATAGGACGTACCTCTCATGGTAAGAGGCATGTCCTGAAGTCAATCAGCTGGCAATATCACCTCTCCTTCTCTCCGGCCCTTTTCCCTGTTGGCACTCCCCCCCCCCCAGCATCTCAAGGCCCATCTGGAAGGCCTTCTCGCATGCACAGACATCAATGCGCTGATGTTACATATATGTGTGACATCATCACAGCGATGTCCGCGCACTCTTGGGTGTCTCGAGCCGCGGCCACTCCTTTGTGTGCTGTTGCTTGAGAAAGTTTACAGGACACTGTGATAAGCACTAATATTTAGTGGCCATCTTGACAGCTAAGTGTTATTTTAAGCAACCAGGAATCGGCCATTTTGAAGAGTGTTGTGTGAGTGGAGTGGTGACTCTTCTCCTGATGCAGTCCCAGGGGCAAAACAGGGCTCCTTGTGAATTGAGAATTAGAGTATTGAGAAGATATCTGTAAATTTTGACATGTTGATGTTTGTGGAGTGTGTGGCACAGTGGTTGAAGCTACAGCCTCAGCACCCTGGGGTTGTGGGTTCAAATCCTGTGCTGCTCCTTAAAACCCTGGGCAAGTCACTTAATCCTCCTTAGCCCCAGGTATGTTAGATAGATTGTGAGCCCACCGGGACAGATAGAGAAAATGCTTGAGTACCTGATTGTAAAACCACTTAGATAACTTTGATAGGCGGTATATAAAATCCTAAAAAACTAAAAATAACCAAACCCTAAAACTTTGGATGGCTAAGTGGTGCTTCAGTTAAGTGAACTTTTGCATATTGAAGTAATAAATGATGGTTTGAGCTTTTCAACACTGAACATAAGAACTGCCATCTCCGGATCAGACCTTCGGTCCATCAAGTCCGGCGATCCGCACACGCGGAGGCCCAGCCAGTTGTACACCTGGCGTAATTTAAGTCACCCATATCCCTCTATACCTCCCTTAAGGAGATGTACATCTAGTTTGTTTTTAAATCTTGAACGGTGGATTCCGCAATAACCTCCTCTGGGAAAGCATTCCATGTGGCCACTACTCGTTGCGTGAAGCAGAACTTCCTGATATTTGTCCTGGACTTGTCCTCCCTTAGCTTCAGTCCATGTCCTCTTGTCCATATCACATTGGACATTGTAAATAATTTTTTTCCTGCTCTATTTTGTCGATTCCTTTCAATATTTTGAAAGTCTCGATCATATCCCCTCGCAGTCTCCTTTTCTCATGGGAGAACAATCCCAGTCTCTTAAGTCGTTCCTCGTATTCCAAGTTCTTTATACCTTTTATTAGCTTTGTTGCTCATCTCTGCACCCTCTCCAGCAGTTTTATTTCCTTCTTTAGGTTGGGAGACCAATGTTGGACACAGTATTCCAAGTGAGGTCTGACCATTGCTCTATAAAGCGGCATTATAACTTTCTCCAATCTACTCGTGATTCCTTTCTTTATCATGCCTAACATTCTATTTACTTTCTTTGCCACTGCCGCGCATTGTGCCGACGGTTTCAGGGTCCTATCTATCAGTACACCCAGGTCCTCTTCTTGTTCGCTCTTACCCAGAGTTGCACCTGACATTCTATACTCATGTTCCTTGTTCTTTCTGCCTAAATGCATTACTTTGCACTTTTCCACATTAAACTTCATCTGCCATTTCTTCGCACATTTCTCTAACTGATACAAGTCACTTTGGAGTTCCTCGCTATCCTTCTGCAATCTGATTGCCCGGCATAGCTTTGTGTCGTCTGAAAACTTGATGATCTCACTGGATGTTCCTTCTTCTAGGTCATTGATGAAAATATTAAATAAGTACCCAAGTACCAAGCCTTGGGACACACCGCTAGTCACTTTCTCCCAGTCTGAGAACTTCCCATTTATGCCATTTCTGCTTTCTGTTCTCCAGCCATTTGCCTATCCATCTTAGTATATCTCCCTCTATTCCATGGCTTTGTAGTTTCCTGAGAAGTCTTTCATGTGGAACCTTGTCGAACGCTTTCTGGAAGTACAAGTATATTATATCTACCGGTTCTCCACTATCAATTTGTTTATTCACAGTCTCAAAAAAATTGAAGTAAATTTGTCAAACATGATTTCCCTTTCCTGAAGCCATGTTGACTGGCTCTCATCAGGTCGTGTGTATCCAAGTGCCGGACTATGCTATCTTTAATCAGTGCTTCAACCATCTTTCCAGGGATAGACATAAGACTCACAGGTATGTAGTTTATGTAGTTGCCTGGTTCTCCTCTTGCTCCTTTTTTGAAAATTGGCGTGACGTTCACTATCTTCTAATCGTCCGGTATCTGTCCAGTTCTAATTGACAGGTTGGCAAGTTTCACTGTATGTGAAACTATTCCTCCATTATCAAAAGTTTGAAGCTGAACCAGTATGACTTTTTTGTTAAGTTATATTGTTAATAGAGTTTTTTTTTATGACCTATGATAAAGAAATATGGACAATTTGTTGAATAAAACTTTCGATCCTGCAATTTGAGGTCTTTTTTTCTCCACTATATTGTGACTTTCTGAGTTTGGCAAGCTTTTGAATGGTTTTAGTGAACCTGAGATTGGTTGATGATCAAGTTAATTGTTTCTTAGTGCTCTAATTTTGGTAAGGAAGTTTCACCCATATACTGCTGCAAAATTATTTTCCCTCCCCTACTACCCCAATCATATCAAAATCTGATCCATAACCCCCAAAACTAACCACTCAGAATGATCTCAGGGAACAGGAGGGTTGGTGGGAGGAAAAATCCTCTCACCAACCGGGCTTAGAGCTAACTGTTCCCTCCAAAAACTACTGCCTTGTTCCCAACTCCTTCCTATGATTGGAGCCTTATCACATGCCAAGCCACCAATCAGCTAGCCTTACCTCCCACTGCTTCTCAAATCCTTCCATACCTATTTTAACGAAGTCCCATTGGGCAGTTCAGCCATGTTATCTCACCTCAGCATATTCCGGGGGTGCCTCCCTAATGAGCGTTAATGGTATTAGCATGTGTTAACATGATAATGCATGTTCATAATTCTTGTCTGTATTCATATTATACATTTGATTGAAACCAGAATCCTAGCTTACTATACACTACAAGAAATATAAACAAATACTGAGACAACATATGATTCTTCTAGACAATTGGATAAGTGCATAGATACTTTTAATTAGATTAAAAAAAAATTAAACACACTGGAGGTATTATGATCATAATGAACCCTGGTGAGAGGATGGTCACTTGTTTTATGTATCACTTCTAGAAAATTAGATTATTTATTTTTTTATTTTTTAAAGGGATAAGTTCTGCATGGAAAGTGGTGTCTGCTTGATTTTTTTTTTTTTATCAAGGAGAGATGGATTATATACCGCTATTTTCAGTGTGTGTGTCGGGGGGGGGGCAGTATTAGCCATTATTAGCACCCCAGTATGGATCCAAATCACTAATTACTTATGCTGTCTTGGTTCACTGAGATTTAAGTACCAAGTAAATCCTATTATCTGCAGGCTTCCAAGATCCCAGAGTCATCTGTCTTTTGTGGAGAAGAGGCACAGGGGTTATCAATAGGACTACAAAATACTTGAGATTTCCCCACTTTCACTTCAGGAGAAGGCAAGATTAGTTCTGACTAAAGTGAAAGTTCCTTTGAAGTGCTACTTTAGATGCGATAAAAGCGAGTTGTGACAATTATCAATAATTCAAAGAGGACAGACAGGAAGAAAGAAACGAGAGCGAGAATCAGGAATAGGGACCAGTATAAGAATATGAGAAATTGTCCTTGTGGTTTTATTAGGTATTCTTCTTTCTCTTTTTTTCCAGATTAACCCTTTTGAGGTAGATATTCAGCAGGATGCCAGACATTCTGGTTTAATACTGTCAAAAGTCATTGCAGACGGCTCTAGTGCTATCTGGAAAGTGTCAGGGAAGTCTGAGGGTGGTCTCCAGATTTTTTTTTTCAACTTAGCAGCAATATTTAGCCCACTAACAGGATAACTATCCAGATAAATATAGGACAGCAAAAAGGCTGGACAGTGGGATGACTATTGATGCTGCCTGGATAGCGCTGGTAGTCACTGCTGAATTCAGATAGCTAATCTGAATTTATTTCAGCTTCTGTGACTAGCATTTAAAAAATTGCAAGCTGACCCAGCTGAATATTGACACAACATATACCGTATTTGCCGGCGTATAAGACGACTTTTCAGTACCTTAAAATCCTCCCCAAAGTCGGGGGTCGTCTTATACGCCGGGTACTGTTTACATGCCCTTACTTTACATGTCCTAACATCTCCTTCCTTACCTCCTTACGGTGCTTACGGTACTAGTAAACCTGCCGGGACATCAGCGGGGCCATGGCGGGACATCAGTGTGACAAGGGTGCCAGCTCCTTCATCCTGCGCAGCGGGAAGCAGCGGCGCTCTGGCCCCACCCCTTTTCTCTTTACTACGTCTCTCGCACATGCGGCCGTGTGTGGAGTCTAGCCCTTAAGGAAGTTGCGGGGGCGAGCAGGAGGCGTGCCGCTGTGTATGGCTGTGTAGGGCTGGCACTCCTGTCCCATTGATGTCCTGCAATTTTACAGTTTACATTAAAGGCAGTGTGTAATAAAATACATAGTGCAACTATTTGTTGTGCAGAAGGTGTGCGGAAGAAGGGGTAGTCTTATACAGCGAGTATATAACAAACTCTATATTTTAACTGTAAAAGTTGGGGGGTCGTCTTATACGCCCAGTCATCTTATACGCCGGCAAATACGGTATTTATTCATATATATTCAGCAATCCTTAACATAAAGAGATAAATATTTAGCCAGCTGTGGCTAGCAATTTTTTCACTGCAGTCAGCTTTATGGTCCATGTCCAGGCACTGGTATGAAATATCCGAGCATGTGTAGATCGGTGGTCTCCAATCTTTTGAATATAAAGGGTCGTAGTGTGGATATGAGGAAGCTCTGAGGGCCACCAAAAGATTTCAACCTTACATATACTACTAAGGGATCCTTTTAATAAGGCACACTAGCCGTTTTAGCACAAGTTAAATGCTAACACGTCCAGGACTCAGGCTCAGGACCACCACCAGCTTCTGCCACTTCGGGGCTTGAGGGAGGGAAGGAGGAGGACTTTGTGGCTCATTGAAGAGGGATTTTGGCACACTGGTGCTTTGGGGCAGGTGGGAGGGTGGTTTGTAGCTGCTTTGGGGCTTGAGGGAGGGAGGATTTGTGGCTGAGGATGCTGCCGCTGGTGCTTCAGAGAACTTTTTTTGCCCCCATCAGCGATATTTTTGCCGGTTGTGTGAGACTCCTGGTTAACTGAGATCTAGTTAACCAAGACTATACTGTATATGATATATTGTCTTTCCATGGTACAACCAAAGTGGTATACATTTATGGACAGATATTTTCCTATACCCTTGATTTAGCTGGCCCAACATGAATATAGAATTATCAGCCTAATTTTATAAAACTGCATGCAAAGATTTGGGCATGTGCCCAATTTCTATATGCAATTTAATTGAATACTCCAAATATGCAAATTCAAACTGCCTACTAGATAGCTGTCCCCCCTCCATCATGAAATCTGCCCCTCCCTCATTCAAAATTGAACTCCTCAACTGGATATCCTTTTGCTTGTTCACCGGCCATTTCCCGAAAGAACTCGGCCACATCTTTGTATCCCCGATTATAAAAACCCCCAAGGATTCTACCTCCTCGGCTTCCAATTATAGATCCATCGCCAACATACCGCTATTCCAAAAAATTACGGAAGGCCTTGTCAATCACGAACTCATGAACCACCTTGAGAAGTTCAACATTCTCCATGATTCCCAGTCTGGCTTCCGCCCAAATCACAGCACAGAAACTATCTTAGTCTCTCTGACTAATTACCTCCTCCACTTATTCTCTCTGGGAAAAAGTGCCTTGATACTCCAGTTCGACCTGAGCAGTGCCTTCGACCTGGTTGACCATGACATTCTACTCAGATGCCTTGACTCCATCGACATCTCCGGTCAGGTCCTAAACTGGTTCACAGGATTTCTAAAAAAATGCTCTTACCAAGTACACTTCAATGGGACCTTCTCCCAACCCTGGCACAATCCCTGCGGAGTTCCTCAGGGCTCCCCTCTTTCACCCTCTCTATTCAATGTCTACATGGCCTCGCTAGGTCATATGCTATCCAACCTAAAACTAAAATCATATATCTACGCAGACGACATCACTATTATCATTCCCATTACCTCGCTTTCCCAAGAGATTGAACAATTCACCTCATCCATCCTCACCAAGATAGAACAATGGGCCACTCAATTCAAATTAAAGCTGAACCCAGAAAAAACCAAAATTTTCCTGGCCAGTCCCAACAACAAGCTAACAAACACCTCCCTGAAACTTAATGGGTTAAACTACCCAATTAACCCCACAATCAAAATCCTTGGAGTCATCCTGCCTTACTTTCGAAGTCCACACCAATGCTCAGATTAAAAAATGTTTTGGTACCCTCTGGAAACTCCGCACCATCAAACACTACTTTGACTTCTTCTCCTTCCAATTACTGATCCAATCACTAATCCTGAGCATCCTAGACTACTGTAATATCATCTATCTAGGTTCATTTAAAAAAAACCATCAAACGCTTAAGACTCGTTCAGAATGCAGCAGCTCGACTCATCTATAATCTCAAAAAATCTGACCATCTAAGCCCCTTCTACAAAAAACTGCACTGGCTGCCTATGGAGGTGAGGATTATCTTCAAATTTGCTTGCCTCTGCTTCAAAACCCTAACAGGCTCGTCTCCAATCTACCTATCAGATCACTTTGTCCGTCCTGGCCCCACCCGCACACGTAACGCCCACTTGTTTGCCTTCCCGTCCCTAAAGTGCTGCATCTACAAGAGATTCCTTGACAGATCCCTGGCGTTCCAGGCATGCAAATGGAACAAATGTCTATCCACTCTCATCTCTAATTATCCCTCCTACCAAACTTTCAGGAAGTCAATCAAAACTTATCTCTTTGACAAATATCTCTGACTCCCGCCCTCCTTGTAACTCTACTTTTAACTATGCCTTGTACCTCCCACCTTCCTGCACCTCCCACCTACCTGACTCCTCCCTACCTGCACCTCCTACCTACCTGCACCCGACTTCCTAAGCCACGCCGATTGACTTGTTTATAACCTCTCTATCTCCTTCTTGCCTGCTCCCGACTTGCTAAGTTATATTGATTGATTGACTTATTTGTAAATTTCGTTGTAGATGTAGTCTCTTGTCATGTAAACCGCTCTGAACTATTCTGGTACTGCAGTATACAAAAATAAAGTTATTATTATTATTATTATTATTAATAATAATTATTGGCAGTAATTGGGATCTAGTAACATTTAAGCACATATTTTTAGGCACCAGGATCTGTGCATAAATTTTATGTGCTGTTCCAAAAAGGGGCTTGGCCACGGAAAGTCATTGGTGGATCAGAGGCACACCTGCAACTTATGCGCTGTTATAGACTAAGGAGGAAGAACTGCATCTAATTTAGGCATGAGGATTTACACAAGGGTTTAGTTGATGTAAATCTACAGGCCTAAAGTTAGGCACAGTTCCTGGCATCAAGTGCTATTCTATAAACAGTGCCTACGTTTGGATTCCTTTTATCAAGTAGAGGTTGAGCCTTTTACCGTGGACCTGCGACGTAAATGCTTTGACGCTCATTCAATTCCTATGAGCGTCAGAGCATTTACCTCACCGGCATGTGGTAAAAGGCTAAACTGCTTCTTGATAAAAGGGGTCCTTTGAGCTCCATTTATGGAAAGGCACGTGGAGGGGCATAATAAAAAAAAGGGCCAAGTCCCCTTTTGGCCTAAGGCCTTAAACATTGAAAGTAGAAGTAGGGAAAATGTCCTTTATCAAAAAACACGTCCAAAAGGAGGGTTTTTTTTTTTTTTTATAATGGCCTGCCTCTACGTTCAGCTGTTTAAATGCCTAGAATACCACTACGTTTAAACTTACACCATATAATCAACCCCCAAAAAGCCTAAGACCCAAATGCCCAAAACAAGACATCGCTAGGCAAGTTCTATAAATAGTACCTAGCGGTTGATTGACAACTGCACTGCTGCAAGGTGCTGTTTATAGAATCAAGTTCTAAATGGTTAAGTACCACTAAAAGTGATTGGTTAGCCCTGAACAGGAGCTATTTCTGGCCAGTTAATTTTGAATATTGACCCAAATGTTTACATAAATGATAATGTTCTTTGATTTTTATATATAAATTTTGCCCCACTCAGACTCCACCCATGTGTTTGTCCACCTTCAAGTTTATTAGGTTCTTATATACCGCCTATCAAGGTTAGCTAAGCGGTTTAACAATCAGGTACTCAAGCATTTTCCCTATCTGTCCAGGTGGGCTCACAATCTATCTAACATACCTGGGGCTATGGAGGACTAAGTGACTTCTCCAAGGTCACAAGGAGCAGCACGGGGTTTGACCCCACAACCCCAGAGTGCTGAGGCTGTAGCTCCAACCTCTACGCTACACACTCCTCCATCACATTTAGGCAACAGTCTGTAGATTAGCATGTAGCTAGAAGACTGGCATTTGTAGACATATATGCATATTATGTAGACATATGTGCATATTATATATGCTGATATTCACATCATGTATGCACATTCTGGGTGCCTAAATGTTGGTGTCTTCTTTATAGAATCACCTCCATAGTGACTTGTATACTATTACAATTCTATTTTAGATAGTTTGTAGAAATCCCAAACTCAAATATCCAGGTGGTATTATTTTAGAAAATAATCCATCAACATAGAGCCTTTTGTAAAATACATGCAAGAATTTACTGTACATAAATGTACCAGTTACAATTGTCAGCATCTACAATGCAAGCAATTAGGCAACGTATATGTCTTAGATCTGGAAGTTGGCACTTCAGTACCTAGATTGCTCACTCATAAATGCGTATTTGTGTTATTTTGGAAATCTATATGTCCCAGTCTTCCCAATTAATACAGATCCTGCAATCATATGGCACAATTGGTTGGGGAGGAGAAGAGAAAAAACACTGGCGGTTTAAGAGGGTAACTTTCCCTTAGCCCTACTATAGAATGCTGACCAAAATGAGCACATTTACAAAACGTATACCTGGGAGAAGCTGTAAAGCCTGGTGTGGTGATAAAAAACATGTATTCCCATTCTGAAATGCAGAATACACACCTAGTTTTGGTCTTACTCCTAGTCTCAGCTAAATTATGTCCCTTTACCTTATACACATAGGGGGGAATTCTAAAACCAGCGCCTAAACATAGACACCTGTAAGTGCTCTACCAGCGCCTACGTTAATTGAAGAATGCCATTAGAAATGGCAAAAAATGATGAGATTGAAGCAGTGGCATACCTAGCCTATGTGACACCCGGGGCCCATCATTTTTAACCCTCCCCCCCATCTGTATGAAAAACATGATTTTTAGTAACAATCCACATGTCACACAAAAGTGTACCTAGGAAAAGGCAGCATCTTACATACTGCAGTGAGCAGTACAACATCAATACACCCATTGTAAAACTAAACAAGCCAGACTAGTACAGATCAATCCTGCACAGTCAATCCTAACAGAAAACCACGTCTTTCGAATACACAGAACACAGAAAACACCTTCGCCTAATATGGAATATGTCATCACAAACTAATCCCTCCCCCTTTTACAAAACTGTAGTGTGGTTTTTAGCCATGGTGGTAACAGCTCAGACTCTCATAGAATTCTGAGCATCAGAGCTGTTACCACCACGGCCGGCGCTAAAAAATACTCTACAATTTTGTAAAAGGGGGGATAAAATAGAAATACGTAGATAAAGATTAAATTGAACAGCCAAGAAGCTGGACTCTGCATACAATGAAACACCATGAAAAAAGCGATGCATCTCCCCTAAAGCAAAAAACTAAATAAATAGAATTTTTTTTTCTACCTTGTCTTCTCTGGTTTCTGCTTTCCTCATCTTCTTGTCACTCTCTTCCTTTCATCCACTATCTACCCTCTCTCTGCCCCTTCTATATGGCATCTTCTCTCCTTCCATAAACTTTATGCCTCCCTCTTCCATTTCTTCCTTCACCCCATTGGCCTGGCATCCATCTTCTTCCCTTCCCTCCTCCAATGGTCTGGCATCTCTCCTCTCCTCTTCTTCCCTTCCCTCTCCCACTTCCCCATGGTCTAGCATTTCATTCTCTCCTCTCCCTTCCCCCCACTTCCATCAGCATCTGGCCCCTTTCTTTTCCTCCAACCCAATTCCATCCAGAATCCTTTCCCCGCACACCAATTCCATCAGCATCTGCCCCCTTTCTTTCCCTCTAATGCAATTCCATCCAGTATCCTTCCCCCTTATGCTTCTCTCCCCTTTCCCTGCACACCAATTCAATCAGCATCTGCTCCCTTTCTCTCCTTCCACCACTCTTCCATACCACCCTGCCCATTTCTCTCCCTCCACCACCCTTCATACTACCCTGATCCTCTTTCTCTTAATCCACCACCCTACCATACCACCCTGACCCCCTTTCTCTCCCTCTACCACCCTTCCATACTACTCTGACCCCCCTTTCTCTCCCTCTACCACCCTTCTATGCTCCTCTCTCCCTCCAAACCATCAAGGTCCCGAGATGACTGCTTCTGCTGCCTGTGCTCCGGAAGACTTAAGTGATGTCAGAGGAGGTGGACCGGCAGACGCAGGGAGTTGCGGCAAGGTCCCGCGATGACTGCAACTGCCGGTCTACCCCCTCCGATGTCACTTATGTCTTTTGGAGCAGAGGCGGCAGAAGCAGTCATTTAAGTACCTTCCTGCACTTCAGCACTGCTTTGGAATAAGAACAGCAATCATGCTGAGGTGCAGGTGCCACCGTTTAGAGCAGCACGAGATCTTCCAGACCCATCCGGCTGTGCACCCCTCTTGGGCTGGCACCCGGGGCGATCCGCATCCTTCACCCCGCCCTTGGTATGCCACTGGGTTGAAGCACCTACCAGTGCCTAAATAAAAGTTACCAGAATTGCACCTACGTAGCCGCTTTAGGCTGTCAAATGCCAAAGTAGGTGTGACCAATGCCAAAAGTAGCATTAGGAGGCCTAAAGCACCTAGGTAGGCGTAATTCACACAAAGTTAGCCAATGGAAATGTAGGCCTAAAAAACCCTGACCTACATTTCTGGTACCTATCTTTCATGTAGGCGTGATTCTGAAACTGGTGTCGATGTGTGATTGACATGTGATTGGCAGCTGCTTTTAAGGTAGCTATTGATATTGGCACTGGTTACAGAATTCAGCAGATTTTGCAGAATTTCACATGGAAATTCCAGCTTTCCAGAACTGGATTTTTAAATGTGTAAGTGTTGGCATTTACACATGTAAATTTGTCCTAGTGCTTCTAAAATATGGGTCATAGTGTCCCAAGATTGTGATTACAATTCACTTATTTGACTGGACCTTGTTAATCATATAAGAGCTTTTGAAGATGGGTTCACTATGAACCATTTTATTTATTCATTTATTTTAAACATTTTTATTCCTCTTAATCCTAAACGGATTAGAACATACATACATATCTTATATAAACAAATCTAAAAAAATTACTGTACAAATTAAAATCTGCCAATATATCTGAGTTCACAGGACATCACAATCACATATGCAAATTGTTGTGTCAATAAAGTTTCCGTAATCTGAATCTGAGAGAGAGAGAGAGCTCTGCCACATTCTTGCAGCTGTCCTCTGGTTTCAGGCTGCTTTTCATATCACCTCCGAGCAAACAAATTACAATTCGTCTGTTACAAACACATGATAATATAGTCAGAAATCAGAAATTAAAATATTCCAAAGGCCTCAGGCCTTAGAGAGAGAGAGAGAGAGAGAGAGAGGAAAAAAAAAACCCACACCAAAAACCAGAGAAAGAGGTGTGTGTGAGGAGAGCAGGGGGGGTCTGTTCAGTCTGTGAGCTGCCTCTGTTGTTTATCCCCTCCCCCTACAACCTACATGTTTAATGTCTGTGGTGTTGCTGAGGCCTTGTCTGTTTGGGATGCATGATTGACATCTGCTCTGTAGAGAGGAAGGAACTGGCAGATATTGGCAGCACTGTCACGTTCATTTGCACACTTTATAAAGCAGCAGTGTGGCTACTGATTCAAAAAGAAATCTTCTGAGCAGCATGACATCCCTTGGAATGGAATATTTGTCTTTACAAATGATTGCACTGCTGCCAGGACTTGACATGGTACTCGCAAACACATGTAATTGTTGGAAGTGTAATGGTGATTATTTGCATATTTAATGTTCAAACATTGCTAGAGAAGTGACTTAGAGTAAACCTTTTTTATGTGATGACTTAAATATGTTCAACATTATTCTGATGTTTTACACTCCGGTCATAATTTGTCTGAAAACTATGGCACAGAAGCCTTCATGGTTTAAAATGACAAAGGATCCTAATATTTAAAATAATGTTAATTGACTATTCGTGGGTATATTAAAATAGTCAGAATAAAGTGAAAATGATGGAGATGGTATTTTATGAAAAGGAGAAAATTAAATTAAAAGTTTAAAAACTTTAATCTTCATGAAAACCAGAGTAAACGGTTGCATTCAGTGCATGCGTGCTCGTAGGTGTTAAAAATAAAGTGTTTGGTGTTCTTCTCAGGATGCTCCTGTGTCAGGATAAGCAGATGATGTAAAAGTTTGTTATTTTCACATAAAAGCTTGTAGCGCGGCACCATTTGTAAGCTGTTATCTTTAAGAGACTATTGTGCATGTGGCAGACGATGTAAAACATATGGAAAATCATGTGAAAAGTGATCAGTGAAATTCTGTATTTCATGCTTGGAATATTTTTCCTGAAATTAAGGTGGTAGTTATGGTTTTGCAGATTCATTAAAGGGTTTTTTTAAAAAAAATATATATATTATTTAGTCTCTAGAAATGAGTGAGAAATTTTGGTGGCTAGTTATAAAAAAAGAAAAAAAAAGATCCTGTCATTCTCTAAAATAAACATCTGTCGCCCAGGTTTTTCAGTTAATTTATATTCAGAGCACACAGTTTGTGGACCACACATATATTTTTTCCCTATCTACAATGTCTATGGTAAAATCATTACATTTCCTATCTGTAACTACTAAAGAGCTCATCTAGTAGCCTTGCATTACTGTTCATTATATGTAAGCTTGCCTGTAAAGTACTTTTTTTTTTTTTTAACATATAGGGTGAATGACCTCTTGTGATAGTACTGGGATGCTATTTGGGACATTTTGCAATAGCAACTCATATTTTTCTGTAATCATTATTTATAGCAAAGTATTGGAATTTCAATGGCAGCTAATGGAAAGGTGATTATTGCTGTCATAAGACTATGGAAATGACCCTGGCAATTGCATATTGGCTTCAACTTCAGAACGGAAACATTCATTGCACTTTCAGAGGAAGACTTCCCTCCAGCTAGTTGAGTAAACAATACTTCAGCCTCTCCATGTAAACCTTCACAATTAGTCTAGAATGTAGTTCAAAAATTCACAGTTCATATAAACATAAATTTTCTTAAATATGGAAAGCCTCATTATATGCAATATCTATCTATCCATCCACACACTAGGGTTGATTGAAAATTAATGAGACTGCCTCTGTTTTTCTTTCCAAGAAGTAGTTCTTGTAAAGCTCATACGTCAACGTTTCTGAACCTGCTGTTGGCCTGCCATAGTCATCATTTGTTAGATACAGTGAGAGGAAGAACTTCATATGCTTTGTCACAGCACACGAGGAAGATATGTCTGTGAAAGTACGCAGCACGGTTAATTATTTCACCACCTTATTATGTTTGTCATAACATTTTATTTATTTATTTATTAAAATTGTTTTCTGTCCCCGAGTTTCATTACCGCTCTTTCCAAGTTTAACATAAAATTCAATCACACACCTCTGGTGTACTCTCAGACACGCGTTCCTCATCTGCCACGATGAAACGTACAAGGTTCTTCCTCTCGCTGTGGCCCATCAACGAAGACTACGGCAGTCCAACTGCAGGTTCATAAACGTCGATGCATGAGCTTCACAAGAACCAGCACAGCGTTGCCGAGCAGGGGCAGTCTCGTTACTTTTCAGTCAGATGTCGTACATACTCCCACTTAAGATAGAGAGAGGTGAAGGTTTAAATTACTCCTCATACTATGAGTAATTAAAATCTTCACCTCTCTCAAATCAAAACATCTCAGCATCATTTCCCTGTAAAGATACAAGATAGATACCAGATTCAGAAGACAGTAGTGTTCTCAGTGAAAATGAGGAGGGGTTGATTTTATCCAGCAAATAATTAAACAAAAATGTAGTAACTTACAATGGCAATTTAAACCCTCACTTTTCTCTTTATATATAAAATAATGTTTTGATGTCACATATAGTGAGATTTTCCTTTATCTTTACCTCTGATAGAAAATATTGTAGCTAGTAATACTTTCTGTGATTTCTGACTGCAGGGTTTTCTCGATTTGCTTATTTTCTGCTTTTAGAAGATTTTCTAAAGAGTTAACATTTTTCATTTTATTTTGCCTGATCTCATCTTCTCTTTACAGGCAGTAAAGAATTCCCACAATGGTTTATTGAACAGCAGAATCAGCTTGGTTTAGTTATAACCCTCCAAACTGACTTTAGAACATCTGGGGGGTGGGGGTGGATAAAGACTGAACATCTCCATCTTTGACTCTTTCTTATCTAGCAGAATTGCCACAGGATTGTTGAAGAACATTACCTTGAAGCACAGTCATAAGAACTGGTAACAACTGCCTTGACTCACTTGTCAACTGATTAATTCATGAACAAATGAAAATTCCTGATGGAAATCAATGTACGAGGGGGGGCCGCTGAAAAGTTCTCAGCCCAACCAAGACGAGAAGGATGTGGAGCCATGAAAATTACGAGTTGTTCCCCAATTTTCTTGACACTTTTTGTTTCATTTCGTGTCACTGAAACAAAAAGTGTAAAGAAAAATGTGGATATAACTTGCAAGTTTCATGGCTCCACATCCTTCTCTTCTTGGTTGGGCTGAGAACTTTTCAGCGGCCCTTAGTCAGACCAGTGATAATATTGTACATGACACAGCTAATATGATAGTTTAGATTTCTATATAAATTTATTTCAGACACAAATTTTATATATCTTTCATGTAAGTTTTCAAATGCATAGTTGGTATATCTTAGTAGGCAAAATTTCTTAAATATCAATACATTATACTAGTAAATTGACCTAACTGCTTTTCAATAATAGTGTGTGAAAGGTTGCAGGAAGAGGCATTCATATGATATGAAAAGAAACATTTGGACTAGAAAGTTGGATTTTGTTTCCCAGGTAATTCTTTGAAGATACTAACTATTACAGAAAACACATATGAAAATAATTAGCTGTATTTCTTCAGGGATTTGCTTGTTTGACCTTTGCTTTTTAATCTGTCAAAACATGCTAATAAGATTGAGGGATGGAAATCTAAAATGAAGAGACAGATGATACCATCTCAGAATACATTTGCACATTATTTGATAGACTTGGGAAAGAATAAAAAAGAAGCAATTAAAATGTTACCTTTCTTGACACGCTCGCTATAACTTGAAAGCTATACGTATATTTATTTTGCATTTTGATGGATACTGAGGAAGGCTGCTTTTGAGTTGCACGATTTCAAGAAAACGTTTTCCAAGTCAAGGTTCAGTCCTGCAGTCCTTAGGAAATTATACTGGATGTTGAAGGTTGTATGAAAATAATTTACCTTCATCCATCATATCAGTGTCCTTTTACTTCCTGCATCTTCCCCTCTGGCACATAAACACAAAAGATTAGATTCAGAAAGGATTTTCTTACATGTTGTGTTGATTCTGTTACTATATGTGATAAAGGATATAATTTTTGTATTTTCTCACACATTTAGGTCTTTTGTTTTCAAAATATTTCAACACATGGCAGTGTTAAAATATCCAGGATATAAGGTCCTAGCGTTCTTTTCCCAGCACTCAGTCAGTGAATTGGTCGTTGCTGATCTAACACAAAATTAATTAGGTTCAACTAAGTCTTAAAAATATCGTATTTAGATTATTAGCACTTGTAATCTATCTCTGCCTATTTTTCTGTGCTTTTTAAAGTCATTAGGTAAGAGGAGCCACAGGCCTGACTCTTGATTGATAGATTGTGTAACTAAATTAAAGTATTTTCCTATGTTTGGGTAATGTTAACACATTACCCAAATTGTTTGTTGTAGATTAATAAAATCTCTTAAAACATTAATCTGGAATAGATCTGAGTAACTTTTCAGAGCAGAAGTATAAAAGATACTTAACATGTTAGAACACCAGCACTGCAGTAGTGGCTTGGAATATTAAGTGCTAAAAAAGTTTAGAGAGAAACTAATGCAGCTTATTGTGAGCATAAATATATAATAATAATAAAATCATCATGAGTGAGAAAGGATGCCAATTTATCACATGTTCTCCAAAATTCTCCTGAGAACATTGGTCATCAGGTTTTTGTCTCTTGGTTTGTTCATGGGTTGTTGGCTTTTATTCTTTTTTTTCTGGCTAGGCTCTTTTTTTCCCCTCTCATTTATAGTCTCTCTTTCTCCCCTTCCCTCCCTCCAAGAATGGACGTTCATATGGAGAGTTATTTATCACTCAAGGGGAGTTAATATTTACATGCAGTGCACTCTGCTCACCACTTTTGCCCCAAACCCTAAATTGATTTAATTCCTCTTTATAAACCATACACTGGGAAATTAATTTCATCCCAATCCAGTCTGGGGACCTCCCCACCCCTCTCCAAGTCTAAACCACCATTCTTCTCATGGTGGTACCTACCAATAGTTCCCTCCTTCCGATGTGTTTCTTTAATTTTTCTTCTCCTCTTTTCCCCACCCCAAACTAAGTAAAAAGTGATAAAACCTGAAAACTCTGGAAAACCAAAGGCTAATAAAGGCTTTTTCCTCTCTCTCTCTCTTTTAAACATAAGTGTTGTAGAGGTGGGGTTTCAAGAAGGAGGCTGAAAGATCTGAAGTTTTGGGGGCTGAATGAAAGAACACTCAGCTAACAAAATAGTGCATCACAGAAGAAGCTTCATCTGCTCCGGCCAAATCCGTCTTTTCTTTCCATCTTTTCTCTCCTAATAACAGCTGCCCTCTCATTCCCTGTTACTCTGCTGTGAAGAACAAAACCTCCCTCTGACTATCTGTTTTTCTTTTCTTCCCCAGAGTAGGTCTCATTACTGGTGATTAGCAGATGATTAAAACCAATTCAGCTTCCCCCAGTAGATATTTTCTCCCTGTTTGTGACTAACGCCTCAGTCTTCAATGAACGTGCTCCTAAGCTTATTAACGGGCTCAGAGGATTAGCTGCCACTGAGCTGCGTGGCTTCGATATTGTGAGGCCGGGAATGACATGGAACCATTTGCTGAGCAGAAATGGAACTGCTGGGACTACAGATCCAAATCGCAATTTAACTTTTTTTTTCCATGTGCTGCATGGAAATGATAATTACAGCAAGCCGTTAGACCGTGTTTAACAATGCAAAGTAACTAAATGGTAAAATTCCTAAAACAATTGAAAGAAATGAAAGAAGGAAAAATGCTACACACTTTTGGGTGCTTGTCCCCTTAAGGACTGTTGGAATAATTCTTTTAAAGGTGTTTTCTACCAGGGGCTGCTGAAAAGTTAGCCCAACCAACAAGTTGGGGAAGTCTCCATCGAGGGCTCAAACAAAGCAAAAGCCCAGATGTTCCACAGTCAAAGAACGGAAGTCCAAAACACAAAAGAAGAACAGGCTGTGGAAAACAATGATCTTGATGAGGCGTTTATTAGATAAAATTACAAATCCAAAATAAAATCCACTTCATGAATAACTGACATGTAGTGTGATACGGACCCTACACGGTCCATGTTTTGGCAAAAAGCCTTCTTCAGGGGTCCACAATCTGACCTCGATTCTCCTGGTACACCTAACCATGTGCGAGAAACAGCAAAGGAAGAACATCCCTTCCTTCTCAACATCCAATATTTCTCCCTCCTTCCTCTCCACCATTATCATGTTCAACAAGTCTCCCTCTTTCTTCCTTTTCCCATGTATGTCATCTCTATTTCCCTCTCACTCCACATACCTATACCCAACAATTCTCCATTCCTTTTCCCTCCCCCACAGCAACATATTTCTCTCCCTTCCCACTACCCCACCTGAGAAGCATCTCTCTTTTCCTCCTTTCCTAACCCCCCAGCCTGTGCATCTATCCTTCCCAACCTTCTCCCACTATTCGCAGCATCTGTCCTTCCCAAACCCCTCTCAGCCTGTATAGCATCTGTCCTTCCCTGCCTTCTCACCCCAACTCTCTCCCAGTAAATGCAGCATCTGCTTTTCCCAGCCCCCCTCCTAGCCCCTGAGCATCTGTCCCCCTGCCTTCCCAACCCCCTACCCTCAGCCCATGGCATGTAGCATATGTTCTTCTTCCTTCCCTACCCCCAGCGGGAACCCTGTGGCATGACCTCTCTTTTCGGCTGCCGACTCCTCCACACCTACTTCCTCCCTGCTCATTGTTATTTTAAATCTTTCGGCAGCCACTAGGCAGCATCAACGAAATCAGTGTGCTGCCATAGGCCTGCTCCAGAACGCTTCATTTAGCAGCAGCCCGCCTATGAGGAAACAGGAAATCGCTGCTGAATGAAGCCTTCTGGGGCAGGCTGATGGCAGCACTCTGATCTCGTTGACGCTGCTCGAATATTTAAAATAACAAACACCGGGGAGGAGATATTGGAGAGTTGGGAACCAAAGAGAGAGGTCATACAGTAGGGTCCCGGGGTGGGGGGGGTGGGGGAGAGAAAGGAAAGAAAGAAAGAAGAACATGTGCTACATGCCGACGATTTAAAGTTACAGTGGCCAGAAGAGGAGGTAGATTGGGGAACAGAGCCACAGCCAGTTTTTGGGGAGGCCTTGGCCCCTCTGGGCCCCCATTCTGACCCCTATGCGCTAAACCTATTTTATCGCCTGATTATTAAAATGGCTCACCGTGGTATTTTAAGTGCTTTCTAGCAACCTTCGATTGTACTATGCAAATGTAGTATAATGAGGTCATTAATATTAAGACTAGTATAACGAGGTCATTATTAAAATGACATCTCTGGGCAATTCTCGAAAAGGAATGCTTCTCCATTTACAAGGAATTGGGGTTGTTATTTATCGGCAGGTTCTGAGCTGTTGTAACCTTACTTTCCTATCAATGCCCGAGCGCTGATTGGCTCAGGCATAAACAGGAAAATAAAGCAGTTCAGACCCGCCACTATGAATGGCCCAAATTCCTCCTAAATTGGGCCCAAAAAATGCCTGGTGGTCTAGTGCCCTCTGATATTGCCATCCACCACGCTGATGCCCACCCCATGTGGAAGATTGGCAGGAGGGATTTCCACTCCCTCCTGCCACAGGGTCGTAAACCTCCTGACAGCAAGCTCCCCCCAAAACCCACCACACCAAGTTTGGTGGTCTAGGTGGTCATCCCCTCTCTGAACCCCACTCTGACAACCTCAGTACAAACTAAATCCCACTAATACTAAAGGGTATTTGAAAGAGATCATCGAGTAAAATGTTCTCAGTAACCCACTTGGATAGGGATAATTCAATCCCAGGATATCTCAATCCAATGCCAAGTCATTCAGGGTTTAAGATTACCATTACTGACCAAACTACCTCCACCTCCTCATTTGTGTAACCAATTTTTACTGTATCATAAATTAATTATTATTTTTTACTTTTTCTTTTTATACACAGTAAATCATCACTTATCTTTAAAGTGTGCAGAGTATTGACAAGCCCAACGGGGACCCGTTTCGCCGCTAGACGTGGCTTTTTCAAGAGTTATCAGGATACTTTATTTACAATCCTGCCACACTTGGGGCTGTTTGTTTCTGCAGGCTAAAGACGTCCCTTCCTGGAACATTGCTGTCCTGTTGGCAAGTCCCTTGATGTAGCTTTGACAAGCGAAATGGGGACTCCATGTTGGGTTCCAGGAAGGAACCTATGAACAGAGTGGAACCGTCAGAAAAGCTGAATATTGCTGGACCTAAGTATCCCTTTCTATGAAGCTAAGTATCCCTTTCTATGTTTTTTTGATATTCAGTGCTGTGTAGTTGAGATCAGCAGTACATGTTGATTCTGAATGATCTTCTGGAAATAGTCCTTGAGTGTGTACCATCTGGGACTGTGCCTTTCTATGGACCTAAGTATCCCTTTCTATGAAGCTAAGTATCCCTTTCTATGTTTTTTTGATATTCAGTGCTGTGTAGTTGAGATCAGCAGTACATGTTGATTCTGAATGATCTTCTGGAAATAGTCCTTGAGTGTGTACCATCTGGGACTGTGCCTTTAGAGCAGGGATCTCAAAGTCCCTCCTTGAGGGCCGCAATCCAGTCGGGTTTTCAGGATTTCCCCAATGAACATGCATTGAAAGCAGTGCATGCGCATAGATCTCATGCATATTCATTGGGGAAATCCTGAAAACCCGACTGCATTGCTGCCCTCGAAGAGGGACTTTGACACCCCTGTCCTAGACTCCTGAGGAAGAAGTGTATCTCAAAACATGCACAGATCTCATGCATATTCATTGGGGAAATCCTAAAAACCCGACTGGATTGCGGCCCTCAAGGAGGGACTTTGAGACCCCTGCTTTAGAGTAACATTTATACTAAATTGAAGAATTCAAATTACAGATGACCCGAATGGTAGCACCTATTTTGGAGGTTTTTTTAAGACCCATGAAGCCCTTTAACGGAGGTTTTTTCTCCAAATATTGATTTTTCTGAAAGGTGCTCCTCAGGTTGAATGAATACTGCTCTTGCACTACTCCAGTTTGGATTTGTTACACCTCGTAGCTCTGTAGACCAGATAGACCGAGATAAGTGTCTAGAATATGCATTTGTATATTTATGTGAATGATTTCATTTACCTCCAACATTGACTGGTTAAATGTTACATCGGGGAGTGCTAGGGAGGTAAAATTCCTAGATGTCATAAATGACTGCTTCTTGCAGCAACTGGTCCAGGAACCAATAAGAGGGAGTGCTATTTCAGATGTGGTCTTTAGTGGAATGGAAGACATAGTACAGGAGTTAACTGTGTTGAGTCCACTGGGAAACAATGATCATAATGTGATCAAATTTGAGTTGATACCAGGAGTAACATCGCAAAAGAAATCTACTGTAGGGGCGTTTAATTTTTGAAAGGAAGACTACGAAAAAATGAGTAAAATGGTTAAAAAGAAGCTAAAAGGATCAGGTGCAAAGATTAGGACTGTAAACCAGGCATGGATGTTATTTAAAAATACCATCGTCAGTGGCGTACCATGGGGGAGGCGGTCCACCCCGGGTGCAGCCTTAGGGGGGGTGCACAGCCGGCCAGGTCCAGAAAATGGTTGATCGCCAAGGCAAAGTAAGTCGATCGCAGAGCCCATCCCAGGCTCCGTGATAGACTCACTTTGCCTTGGCGATCGACCATTTTCCGGACCTGGCTGGCTGTGCACTCCTCTAAGGCTGCCTTCAGAGAGGAAGTTTGGGCCAGTCAATCGCTGCCTGGCTGGGCGGAACTTCCTCTCCGACGGCAGAATTGATGTCGGGGAGAGGAATGCTGGTCGGCCTGACGCAGGGAAGCAGAGAGAGCTTGGGGCAGCCGCGGCGGCGGCTTTGGGGCCTGTTCTCCGATGGTGGCAGCAGTGGCTTGGTGGAGGGCAGAGAGAAAGAAAGAAAGAAAGGGAGACAGAAGGGAAACAGAAAAAAAGAAAGGGGGCATGAAGAGAGAAAAAATAAAGGGAGGCAGGGAGAAAGAAAGGGCAGGGAGAGAGGAAGAAAAAGTTGGGGGAGGGAATGAGGTCTGGAGGAGAGGAAGCATACAGGCTGAAAGAAGGGAAGAAAGATTGGATGCACAGTCAGAAGAAGAAAGTGCAACCAGAGACTCATGAAATCACCAGACAAGGTAGGAAAAATGATTTTATTTTCAATTTAGTGATCAAAATGTGTCTGAATTTATATCTGCTGTCTATATTTTGTACTATGGCCCCCCTTTTACTAAACCGCAATAGCGGTTTTTAGCGCAGGGAGCCTATGAGCGTTGAGAGCAGCCCTGGGCATTCAGCGCAGCTCCCTGTGCTAAAAACTGCTATTGTAGGTTAGTAAAAAGGGAGGGGGTATATTTGTCTATTTTTGTATGGTTGTTACTGAGTTGACAGTGCATAGAGTCATATGCCTTGACCTCTTTGAAAAAACCCCAGAAAAGGAATAATAATTAACATTTTCTCCGCATACAGTGTGCTTTGTGTTTTTTCTAAATTTTATTGTTGGTAGATCATTTTGACTTGGTCATTTTAAAAGTAGCTCACAAGCCCAAAAAGTGTGGGCATCCCTGAGCTAGAGCGTTGAAGCAGCATGTGGCTGCCGTAAAGGTCATCTCTGACACAACCGGAAGTTGCATCAGAGACTACCTTTATGGCAGCCATATGCAACTACAACGCTCCAGCTGCTGTAAGAAGGCAGTTTAGACATCGCCGGCCAAAGGGCAGGGAGGTTTGTCGGACCAGGCCTGTTGTCTGGAGGGGGGGGCGTTGCAGATCTTGTTGCCAAAATCGGAAAGGTGAGGAAGGGAGAAAGATGGGCCTATGGTGAATGGAGAGATTGAGAGAAGGGGGCAGATGATGGAAGTGGGTAGAAAGGGGAGAGAGAAGAGGTCAGATGATGGAAGTAGGGAGAAGGGAGAGCAAATGCTGAATGGAAGTGGAGAAAGAGAACACATACTAGATGGAAGGAGGGATAAAGAAAAAGGACATATGCTGGATGGGGGAAGAAGATAGAGTTAGTGAGATAGTGGAGGGGTGAAGGAAAGGGGTGGCATGCTGTGGGTAGACATAGTGAAAAGAGGGAAACTGAGTACTGCATAGTAAGAAAGAATTTAATTTAAACGGAGGCAGAAAATAAAGAAGAAAGACCAGAGTAGGAAAGGGATGAGAGAGAGGAGAGAGAGATGCCAGAGAACGGGGAAGGAGACAGAGATATCAGATCTGAGCGGAGGAAATGAGAAGAGAGAAATGCTAAGGGGAGGGGGAGGCATACAGTTTCTGGAAGGAGCATAGAAGGAGAGAAGATGCCATATAGGGAGGGGCAGAGAGATGGCAGACAGTGGATGGAAGGAAGACAGTAACAAGAAGATGAGGAAGGAGAAACCAGAGAAGACAAAGGTAATACAAAAATTTTCTATTTATTTATTGCTTTAGGAGACATATGTCACTGTTTCTGTGGTGTTGCATTTTATGCAGAGTCCAGCTTCTTGCTGGTTCAATTTAACTTTTGTCTATGTATTTCTATTTTATCCCCCCTTTTACAAAACTGTGGAGTGTTTTTTAGCTCCAGCCGTGGTGGTAGCAGCTCTAATGCTCAGAATTCTATGAGCGTCAGAGCTGTTACCACCGTGGCTAAAATCCACACTACAGTTTTGTAAAAGGGGGAGAGGTTAGTTTGTGATGACATATTCCATACTAGGTGAAGGTGTTTTCTGTGTTCTGTGTGTTCAAAAGACATGGTTTTCTGTTAGGATTGATGGTATAGGATTGATCTGTACTGGTCTGGCTTGTTTAGTTTTACAATGGGTGTATTGATGTACTGCTCACTGCAATATGTAAGATGCTGCCTTTTCCTAGGTACTCATGTGTGACGTGTAGCTTGTTACTAAAAATCATGTTTTTTTTACAGATGGGGGGTGCCAAAAAATGATGGGCCCCGGGTGTCACATATGCTAGGTACGCCACTGACCATCATGGAAGCCCAGACCAGATGTATTCCATGTATCAGCAAGGTAGAAAGAAGAGGAAACGAGAGCTGGCGTGGTTAAAAGGTGAAGTAAAAGAGGCTGTTAGATCCAAAAAAACATCCTTTAAAGAATGGAAAAAGGATCCAAATGAAGAAAATAAGAAGAAACACAAGCACTAGAAAGTTAGATGCAAAGCATTGATAAAGACAGCTAAAAAAGAATATGAAGAGAAACTTGCAAAACAGGTAAAAACTTATAACAATTTTTTTTTAGGTACATCAAAAACAGAAAACCTGTGAGGAAATCTGTGGAACCGTTGGATGATCAAGGAGCAAAAGGGGCACTCAGGGAGGATAAGGCCATAGTGGAAAGACAGAATGAATCATTTGCTTCAGTCTTTACAGAAGAAGTTGTAAGAGATGTACCTGAACCGGAAATGGTTTTCAAGGGTGATGTTGCGGAGGAACTGAAAGAAATCTCGGTGAATCTGGAAGATGTAGTAAGCCAAATCGAGAAATTAAAAAGTGATAAATCTCCAGGTGGTATACATCCCAGGGTACTAAAAGAACTCAAATATGAAATTGATGACCTGCTGTTAGTGATCTGTAACCTGTCGCTAAAATCGTCTGTGGTACCTGAAGATTGAAGGGTGGCCAATGTTACGCCAAATTTTTTAAAAGGCTCCAGGGGAGATCCAGGAAATTATAGACCAGTAAGCCTCACTTCAGTGCGGGGCAAAATGGTAGAAACAATTATAAAAAATAAAATTGTGGAACATGTAGACAAACATGATTTAATGAGACAGAGTAAGCATGAGTTCTGCTGAGGGAGATCTTGCCTCATCAATTTGCTTGACTTCTTTGAAGATGTGAATAAACCTGTGGATAAAGGTGAGCCGGTTGATATAGTGTATCTAGATTTTCCGAAAGCTTTTGATAAAGTTCCTCATGAGAGGCTCCTGCGAAAATTAAAGTGTCATGGGATAGGTAGCAAAGTTCAGTTGTGGATTAGGAATTGGTTATTGGATAGAAAACAGAGGGTAGAGTCAAATGGTCATTTTTCTCAATGGAGGAGAGTAGTAGAGTGCTGCAGGGGTCTGTATTGGGACCAGTGCTATTTAACTTATTTATAAATGATTTGGAAATTGGAACGACGAGTCAGGTGATTAAATTTGCAGATGACACTAAACTGTTCAAAATTGTTAAAATGCATGCGGATTGCGAAAAATTGCAGACGGACCTTAGGAAATTGGAAGACTGGACATCCAAATGGCAGATAAAATTTAATGTGGACAAATGCAAAGTGATGCACATTGGGAAGAATAACTTGAATCACAGTTATTGGATGCTAGGGTCTACCTTGAAAATGATCTGGGTATCATCTTAGACAATACGATGAAATCTTCCGCCCAATGTGCAGCAGCAGCCAAAAAAGCAAACAGGATGATAGGAATTATTAACAAAGGGATAGTTAACAAGACTAAGGACTCCTTTTACAAAGGTGTGCTAGTGTTTTTAGCGCACGCACCAGATTAGCACGCACTATAGCGTACGCTAACTGAAAAACTACTGCCTGCTCAAGAAGAGGTGGTAGCGGCTATCGCGTGTGGCAATTTAGCATGCGCTATTCTGAGCGTTAATGCCCTAATGCACCTTTGTAAAAGGAGCCCTAAGAATGTTATAATGCCCCTGTATTGCTCCATGTATTCCTCCTGTATTGCTCCATAATGCTCATCTGGAGTATTGCGTTCAAGAAAGATATAGTGGTGCTAGAAAAGGTTCAAAGAAGAGCAACCAAGATGGTAAAGGGGATGGAACTCCTCATATGAGGAAAGACTAAAATGGTTAGAAAAGAGATGGCTAAGGAGAGATATGATTGAAGTCAATAAAATCCTGAGTAGAGTAGAACGGGTACAAGTGGATCGATTTTCACTCCGTCAAAAATTACAAAGATTAGGGAACACTCAGTGAAGTTACAGGGAAATACTTTTAAAACCAATAGGAGTTCCCCACCCCCACTGAGTCCATATCAATGTAGAGGATACATGGCCAATTCAAGCAGGGGAGCAGAAATAAAGAAATAAAAATGTCAATAAGATGGCAAACCGCTGCAGCAGCAGCAGCCAGACAAAAATGTCACATCAAACCATCTGATCTTGGTTGTGTTTATGACTTTTGCTCTCTGTATGCCCGGTAGGGCGGTTTTTTCTGGATTGATGGATGTCCATTTACTCTGTTATGTTCTGTATGTACTGGTTTGCTCAATAAAGAAATATTATACAAAAAAACCCCCCCCAATAGGAGGAATTTTTTTTTCATTCAGAGAATAGTTAAGCTCTGGAACGCGTTGCCAGAAGATATGGTAAAAACGGATAGCGTAGTTGTTTTTAAGAAAGGTTTGGACAAGTTCCTGGAGGAAAAATCCATAGTCTGTTATTGAGAAAGGCATGGGGGCAGCCACTGCTTGCCCTGTATCAGTAGCATGGAATATTACTACTCCTTGGGTTTTGGCCAGGTATTAGGGACCTGGATTGGCCACCGTGAGACGGGCTACTGGGCTTGATGGACCATTGGTCTGACCCAGTAAGGCTATATTTATGTTCTTATGCTTCTTCATAGATGTGGTATAGTCACCTACAACATAGGTGTCCTTCCTTGCACAATTATTTTTTTACATGCATCCCAATTGGCTACCAGACAGCAGTATGATGCCTACTGCTGCATGCAATTGGGACACGCGTTTAGAGAATCAGGCCCACAGAGTCTTAAACACAAAGTATGATTTGATTGGTGAACAAGAGTGTTTTCACAACTTTCCAGAAAGGTAATAAAGTGTTTGTTCTTCTAGTGGCAAGAGGGAGCTGGTTCCATAGTTTTGCAACATTATGGGAATATGATCGTTTTAGGGCAATTTCCAGGTGGAGAAAGTTCACCGGTAGAATGCAGTGCCAGAGCTCCTGCTGGAATTGGAGCGATCTGGTTGGGTGATATTTAGGAAGCTTTCACATCATATAGTGGGGGGAGGGGGGCATCCGATGAAATCGTTTGCATGCTACTACCAAGATTGTTGCTTTATTGGGAACACAAAGTAACAAACATACAAATTAAAAAGAGGCCCTCTTAGGAGGGTAACATTCCTCATGTGGCTAAAATTGAATGGCTTCTGGATACCAATATGGAGACACCCAGTAATAGAATTGTCGTCTTTGTAAAAATGTTTGCTAAGGCTGAGTAGAGGCATTCCAAAGAACATGGTTCAAGAGAGACTGACATTTTTGAGCATAATTTAGAATATATTCACATAAGTAAGCAAATTAATCAGGCAGGTTTGTCCTGAAAATTCACCAGTTTTCTCACAGAAAAATATATACAAGATATATATACTTGTATACATAAGGCTACCATTATTTTTACCCCAAGTCATGCTATTTTAGCACAGGGTCCCATTTTATGCACATTGATAATTTCCCCCCTCAATGTCATATGCAAAGTGAGATTTCACAAGATTAGGGAAATTTTTTAAATAGACTTATTCATAGACTTTTCAGCACTTATACCTGTTTTGACTTGGTCTAAGTCAAAATGTATAATGCCGACTAGGCAACCTGTTCAAACTTTTGGTTATACCTGCTGTACGACTAAATCTAGGTCGGCCTACCTCCCGCCCACATCCCTCCCTTTCCCCTCCTCTAAAAATGCCTCTTTTTGCTCTATGTGTTTAGAGGCAGGAGAAAGGCCTAAGCTGGTTTTAGATGTCTAAAACCAGCGTTGATTATTGGTACTTGGACGATCTGGCTTTATGATTGTCCAAGTACCGATTTAGTCCACTTTTTAGATTTTTTATTATTATTATTATGAGTCCTATGATGCTTTTGATAAAAAGTTTTAATAATAAATGTTCTTCACAGATAAAAGTGATGCAGGCAATACAAAATCAGTCTAAATGATACACAGCAAAGATACGGTCCATGTTTCGGTTGAAAAACCTTCCTCTGGGGTCCGATGGAAGTACACAACAAAATTTAAGTTTGCATGGAATCATCCAAATGTCAGTGGATAACAACATCAAATGCTGGGTACATTGGGTACATTATCTTTGCTCCAAAACATTGTTCACACAGTGTGTGCGTTCTCATTTTGCTTACTACCGACACCTTGCCCATGATTGCCGCTGCGATCTGAAATTCCTTTAAAGAAATTCTGCACCATATTCAGCACTATTTAGCTGGCCAGGAACATTTCTTGGCTGGCTAAATTGCACAAAGCAGCCTAAGTGCTAATATTCTGTGCAAGATGGTGACTGAATAGTTGTTGTTAGTGGATAACCGGCTATCCGTGAAATTCAGATTCTTGGCCGACTAAGTCGAGTGGCCAAATTGGGCTGCTTAAATAGTTGATCTATCTTTGGTAGCTATAAAATTAGCCATCCAGCACAGAGTATTGGCATGGCCGGCTGTTTTTAGTAACCAAAAGTAGACCAGTCTGCCCATTAGTTATACCCATTCAAAATACATGATTAAATTAACTTGTCTCTTTGATATTTCTGGGTCATAGACTGTAAAGTCCACCTGGTATTGTTCTAGGTTTCAATTGCTGAAGTTGCCATCCAAGCTCACTCCAGCCTATCCAACCATCTTGTTTGCGGTCTGGCCAGTAACATCCTCATGTTCCAAGTTAGTGGAGTTCCCATTGATGCCCTCCCCAGTCCATCTTACAACAAATCACCACATATGGGACACAGACCATGCAAGTCTGTCCCATACCAGTCTTAGTTCTATAATTTACATCCTTTGTTTTCTAATTTGAGATCCTCTATGATTATCCCACATTTTTTGAATTCCATTCAATGCGTCACCAGAAATGACCTGGCATTGAATAAACAAGTCTGAAATATAGCGAAAATGAGAAAAAACACCAACTACCAGAAACCCAACAAGGCACACATTAAAGCAATAATAATGGTGCATTACAGTCATTTGAACAGCAGGAGGAGAAAGGAATACTTCTCCATGCTACAATTGAGATAAGTGATTTACTAAGGACTCCTTTTACAAAGGTGCATTAGGGCCTTAACGCGTGGAATAGCGCATGCTAAAATGCCATATGCGCTAGCCGCTACTGCCTCCTCTTGAGCAGGTGGTAGTTTTTTGGCTAGCGTGCGATATAACGCCCGCTAATCCAGTACGTGCACTAAAAACGCTAGCGCACCTTTGTAAAAGGAGCCCTAAATCTCAACTATTGAATGTAAATATTTAAGATATTTTTTGATGGGATTTTATTTTTAAAAATATATAAGAAAAAGGAAAACATTAAAAATGAAAGATGAACAATTTTGAAAGTATCAATAAAGTTTGCTAAAGATAGAACTATTAAATTACATTGAAGGTTTTTGGATCAATGAATGAAACCCCCATCCATCTTTAAGCCTATAAGAGATTGCATGATCTTTTGGCGTTGATTTCTGAGATCCTTTCCTTCATTGAATAAACAGGCTCAGAGCCTACCACGGGAGTCAGACTGGCTAACTCCCGTGGTCTGAATATCAGGTCTATTATCTGTAAATTATCATATTATCAAATAAAAATTATTCTAATTATTGTTTACAAAAGTTTATATGGCCGATGTTCAGACCTTGGGTGTTAGACAGAATGAATCTCATGGTCAGTGCTGAGCCCAGATATTCAATCACCAAAAACAAGAAAGAAACTGCAAATGGAAATGTACAAGGACAGGAATCTTTATTTAAAAAAACATATAAATTTGTAATCCTTTAAAAATGGCTCTCATATACATGGAATACGGACCCTACATGGTCCGTGTTTTGGAGAAACACTCCTTCTTCAGTGGTCCAAGAAGTCCAATGTATCACATGTAGAGATTGATGCAGAAAACAATGGTCAACAAAATTTTCAAATCTGATGCGGAAAAATCTCTTTCTAAGCTGACGCACTGAGATAAGGAGACCAGAACTGAAAGCAGAACTCCAGGTGAGGCCACACCATGGTGTGATACAGAGGCATTATAACATTCTTAGTCTTGTTAACCATCCCTTTTTTAATAATTCCTAGCATCTTGTTTGATTTTTTGGCCGCCGTTGCACATTGGGTGGAAGGTTTCATCGTATTATCTACAATCCTTTTTTGGGTGCTAACCCCCAAGGTTGACCCTGTGATTTGGATTATTCTTCCCAATGTGCATCATTTTGCATTTGTACTAGAAAACAAATCACTCCATTTGATCAGTACACACCAACGCCAGAAAAAGTATTTTAAGATGAAAGAAAAGCTTCAGACACGGAGAGGTGTTCCCATTCTCTTCCACCCAAGCATCACTGGCAAAAAACTTTTGCATATAACTTATTACTGGTAGTTGGGAGCCTGAAAATAGTAAAAACAAGCTAGAAAAATCAAGCATGTTAGGAAAGAGCCAGGCCGACAATTGTTTTGTGGCTTTTAAGACACTGCTTCAGGGCCTTGACACCAATGCTCCAGACTATTGATTTGCAGAGTCAAACTGATTGCTACCACTTTGCATTTGTCCACATTAAATTTCATCTGCCACTTGGATGCCTAGTCTTCTAATTTCCTAAGGTCTGTCTGCCATTTTTCACAATCTACATACATTTTAACAACTTTGAACAGTTTAGTCATCTGCAAATTTAATCACCTCACTCATCATTCCAATTTTCAGATCATTTATAAATAAGTTAAATGTGGTACATAAACCACTTGTTGACACGACAAAGATATTTTTGCCTCCTCTTCACGTAAAAATTGGACTGATGAAAAATTTCATAAAAGTGATGAACAAGGAAGGCAAAGATTTTCTTTATCTAAGACAGATGTTTCCAAGAATAACTGATGCCAAGATTAAGGAAGGCATTTTTGTTGGTCCACAGATCAGACATGTCATCAATGATGAGAGATTTGAAGATCTGTTAGCTGCACAAGAGAAAATCACCTGGAAAGTATTCAAGAATATCGTTGAGAATTTTCATGGTAGTTACAGAGTACCAAACTATATTCAAGTAGTTCACAAACTTCTTCGAGCATACACAACCATGAAGTGCAACATGTCACTGAAGATCCACTTTGTACATTCACACTTGGTCTTCTTCCCCACAAATCTTGGTGCAGTCAGCGACAAACATGGTGAAAGGTTTCATCAGGATATTGCCACTATGGAAAAAAGATAGGGCAACAAGAATCCATCAATGCTGGCTGACTATTGTTGGACACTGCAGTGAGATGGACCGGACATTGAGTACAAATGAAAATCAGCAAGAAAACACTTTTGGCCACGATGAACTATCACAGCGTATCAGAAACTTTGTGCATTAAGACATGTTATAGTCAATTAAAGATTCCATCATTTTTCTCAAAATTCCTATGTGATACAGTCAGTGGAAAATTATATTTGTGTTTATTTTGAAGGTAACATAGTAACATAATAGATGACGGTGGATAAAGACCCGAATGGTCCATCCAGTCTGCCCAACCTGATTCAATTTAAATTTTTTTAAATTTTTTCTTCTTAGCTATTTCTGGGCAATAATCCAAAGCTCTATCCGGTACTGTGCTTGGGTTCCAACTGCCTAAATCTCCATCAAAACCTACTCCAGCCCATCTACACCCTCCAAGCAATTGAAGCCCTCTCCAGCCCATCCTCCCCCAAACGGCCATATACAGACACACAGACGATGCAAGTCTGTCCAGTACTGGCCTTAGTTCAATATTTAATATTATTTTCTGATTCTAGATCCTCTGTGTTCATCCCACGCTTCTTTGAACCCAGTCACCGTTTTCCTCTCCACCACCTCTCTCGAGAGCGTATTCTAGGCATCCACCACCCTCTCCGTAAAGTAGAATTTCCTAACATTGCTCTTGAATCTACCACCCCTCAACCTCAAATTATGTCTTCTGGTTTTACCATTTTCCTTTCTCTGGAAAAGATTTTGTTCTACGTTAATACCCTTCAAGTATTTGAACGTCTGAATCATATCTCCCCCTGTCCCTCCTTTCCTCTAGGGTATAAATATTCAGGGCTTCCAGTCTCTCCTTATACGTCTTCTGGCACAAGGTGTCTATCATAATCACCAGTTTGTTTTAAGGAAGTAAAGCATTTGGAAAAATTTGTTGTCCAGTGAAATCTAAGGGAGATGTACGTGCTGGAAGGTGAGAGGCTGATATGCATGGACAGGGAAAGGGACCTTGGAGTGATAGTGTTTGAAGATCTGAAGGCAATGAAACTGTGTGAGAAGGCATTGGCTGTACCAGAAGGATGCTAGACTATATAGAAAGAGGCATAACCAGCAGAAGAAAGGAGCTGTTGATGCCCCCGCACAGGTCACCGGTGAGGCCGTTTTGGAGCATTGTGTTCAGTTTTGGAGGCTGCATCTGGCTAAGGATATAAGAAGACTTGAAGGTGACAAAAATGGTAGGGGATCTGCACCAAAAGATGTACAAGAAGAGACTGAAGATCTGAACATTTACTGTATATTCTAGAGGAGAGGAGGGACAGGGGTGATATGATACAGACATTTAAATACTTGAAAGGTATTAATATAGAACCAAATCTTTTCCAGAGAATGGAAATTGGTAAAACTAAAGGACATAAATTGAGATTCTAGGGTGGTAGACTTAGGATTGATGTTAGGAAATTCTTTTTAATGGAGAGGGTGGTGGATGCCTGGAATGCCCTCCAAAGGGAGGTGGTGGAGTGGAATACGGTGACAGAATGTTTTTTAAAAAAGCGTGGGATGAACACAGAGGATCTCTAATTAGAACATGAATGGTATAAATTGAAGATCTAAAGCTGGTACTGGGCAGACTTGCACAATCTGTGTCCCATATAGGCAATTAGGTTTAGGATGGGCTTGAGAGGGCTTCGAAGGGAGCCTAAGCAATTTGGAACATGAGCATGGTGCTGGGCAGACTTTCATGGTCTGAATCCTTTAAACAATGAGAGAGTTTGGATAGGCTGGAGTGAGCTTCGATGGCAACTCCAGTAGTTGGAACCTAAGGACAGTACAGAGAGGACTTCAAAGGTCTATGGCCAGAAATATCAAAGAAAAAGGACACGCTAATTTAATCATGAAATTGTAATGCATATAATTATAGGGCAGACTGGATGGACCATTCATGTCTTTATCTGCTCTCATTTACTGTGTTACTATCTGTTATCTGCTAAGTACTAATATTCAGCACAAGATGGCTGCTGAATATTAGTGCGTAGCCGATTTAGGGCTATTTAACCAGCTAGGAGTCATTCCTGGCTAATTATATAGCACTGAATATCGGGCAGATGGTCTTTTTTAAAATCATAATAAACTTTTATGCCTTTTCATTTCTTACTCCAAGATTCCACTATTTAATTTTTATTGGTCCACTCGTACTTTCTTGTCTTTTGTCATGCTAGTTTTAGTACATACCTGCAGTGCTAATGTCACTAGGGACTGGTTTAAAGTACATGCTAGGATCCGTGCATTACTAACCCTCATTGGCTTTTTTTTGTTAGCATCAGTGTTTGTCATGTAAAGGGGAATAAGTAGTGAAGGGCATAGCAGGTGCTCAATGTGCAATTATAGCTATGGGAACCAGTCATAATGAGGAACACTGCATGCTTTCAGTGCAAACAAACTGCATATGGTGCCTATTCATAGTTAAGCAAGGGGTTTACTGTACCTCTAGCACTGCAAAGTCTCTGAAAGGAAAAGCAGCAGACTGGAGACAGAAGCCAAGCGAGCTTTAGAAGATTGCTGGACTCATATTTTAAATACGTTCCTTCCCCGTGGAGACAGCAAAAGAGCATATGTGTATCGGTGTAAATGGAAAATGGATTTTCAGTTCAACTGAGTAGTTATGAACCAAATGAATAAAATCCTCAGTAAATTCCAACCTAGTTTAAATCCCAGCACCCAAGCTGGGTGCAGGACCTCAATATTCTCTAATACTGCGTGCAACAGTTTTGGAATGCCCTTGACCTGCTCATGCCCCTCCCCTGGCCACATCCCTTTTGGGTTGCATGCTATAGGATTTAGGTGCCCAAAGTTATAGACTGGTGCGCAGCCAGATGTGCACAACTGGTGCCAATTAACATCAATAATTGGTTATTAGCATCTAATTATGGATTGTTAACAGCTCGTCAGCCAATTAAGTTGCATGCGCATCTCATAAGCATGTCCAAAGCTGAGCATCGTAGAATCCAGGGTTAGGTGCAAAGAGTGAGCACCGTGTGCACACATTGCACACACGTTAAGAAAAAGGTGCACTATTAATGACATCCATTGACAATGCAAACACAAATTCCAAAGGAAAATGACACAAATTTTCCGAATGCCCATCCCTACTCCATCCTGGTAAAACCGTGCCTTTACCTCACATCCCATCTCTTCTCTCGTTCAGTATTTCTTTGCGCTGAAGCCTCTCCTGTCATTGACCAAGGTGTTGATTACTTGATTTCATTTTTGTTTATGTTTTCCCTCTCTCTTGGTGGCTTTGGGCCACTCACAGTTATTTGGGATCTGCTTTGCCACTCTCAAGGAACCTTTTTGGTGTCTTTGGGTATTTTCATTCTACTCTGTTGTTTTGCATTTCAAAATAACTTGGATTGTTCACTTTTGCTGTGCTTTATCCCTCTATTGGTATCATGAGATGATGGTCTTGATGTCTTGGGGTGTTTTTGCCTGATTTATGAATGCCTGCTAGCAAGTTTCATAAAACACTGGGCAGTCCTAATGTCCAAAATAGGATGCATTGCTTTCCCTGTTGATTTAATGGAATCAAATGAAAATAAAGGGAGCAAAGAAAGAAGAAACTGATCTAAAAACAAACCAAAAATACAGGCTGATATTGAGCCCATGGCATTCATCAATTGCAAAAGAGCTGACCGATGCAGCTGGAAAATATCATATTTTATTCCAGGCTTAATTGACACACCAACATTGGTCTATGACAGCTAGAAAAGTTATCTGGTGCCAGCCTATGCTAAGATTGATGGATGGATGGATTAACTGTCCCCAAAAAATTAGGATGGCTTTTTTTCTGGACACGGGGTAGATTCTATAAACGAGGATCCCGATTGTGGGCAGCGGTAGGCATCCTGCTGCTGTCTAGCAGCCAATCGGAATGCACGTTTAAATAAGTAAAACCTAAACTGTAAGCATTTGTCGCAGTTGAGGGAGATGCATCGGGACACTTAAGCTCATCCAAGGCTGGGCATTTTAGCATGGTTTTGCCTGGAAGTTGCCTTGGGCGAGCTTAAGTGGCCCTAGGTGTCTCCCTAGGGCCATGATAAATGCCTGAAATGAAGGCCAACAAAATGTTGGCCTACAATTCAAATAGATGAAGCTGTTGAGCTGATTACGGCAAGGAAATCCCCCTGCAGAGATCAGCTGAATGGCTGCAGCAGGGAACCCCCCCCCCAATGAAGGCCGGCAGGTGGGATGCCCATTTACTCCTGCCCTGAACCCCTCCCGAAGTCAGCTGGCAGGAGGGATGCCCATTCCCTCCTACTGCCACTCCCCCCAGAACTTCCCAACCTTCCCACCAACTGGTAACACCCTCCTCCAGACCCCCCATATCTGTAGAACCCCCAACCTATAGACCCCACAGGGACCTCTAAGCCCCCCCCCCCTCACCTCCCCTGTACCTTTCTAGAAGAAAGTATGGCTGGAGGGATGCTTACACCCTCTGGCCGGCAGGCCCTTCACTCCAAAATGGTGAACCTTACCCTTCCCAGTACATTCTGGGGTGCACTAGGGAGGGGCCTAAGGCCTTGATTGGCACAGATGGCCAAGACTCCTCCCATGGGAGTTGCCTTAGGTATTTGGCCAATCAGATTCTTAGGCCATGCTCACTGCTTCCCAGGATGCACCGGGAAGGAGGCCTAGGATTCCCATTGGCCCAGGTGTCTAAAGCCACCTCCAGTTATAGGAAAATTTCAAAGCCTTTAAGAGTCTTCTAAAAACAAATTTTTTGTTTCAGAAGGCTTTTGCTGTGACATATTTCATGGAAAACATATACGATATTGGGTCAGTAGCACAGGTTGCTCCTTGAAATGCTTTATAGCATTTTTAGCAACTGTGACTATGATTTGTATTATCATGTGGTTTGTGTGCGATTAATTGCTGTCACATCAAAATCATTCCTTTCCTTTTTATCTTTGCCAATTATTGTACCCACCTGGATCTATCGCTAGCTAAGACAGTATATTAAATCTTAATAAACATAACATGAAAACAGTAACATAATTCAAAATCACTTGGGATAAAATCAAAGGGGTCCTTTTACAAAGCTGTGGAAAGTACTAAGATATGCTGGACTTGGCTTTTTGATCACACCTTTAACTCTTGAATGCTTATATAAATGTGCTGTTTTCATTCTTTTTTTCCTTTCTTTTTCTCTCTCTTGATCTTTTTATTGTTAAATACTTTGTTGCAGTTTTGTAAATGGTAGTATATCAAGTTATCAGTGGTGTAGAAAGGGGATGCGGGGAAGGGGGGGGGGGCGCATGGACAGCCCTGGGTACTGTCAGTGGGGCTGCCTCCCTTCCACCCACCCCATATCTCTTTAAATCTTTGCCAGTGCGAGCAACTTCTCAGGCAATCTTGGCTCTCCTCTGAAATCACTTCTGAGTCACGGGGTCAAGAAGTAACATCAGTGGGGAAAGCCAATGCCGGCGCAAGCAGCAGGCTGGAGAAGCTGCTCACACTGGCGAAGATTTAACAAGGTATGGGGGAAGGAAGAGTGCAAGTATGACATGGGGTGGGGGCGGGGAAGGAGCAAGGACAGGGGTGCAGAGGAAGAAATGGGGGGGGTCAGAAAGGAGGGCACCACCGCATCGGGCACCTCCTACCCTTATAACGCCACTGCAAGTTATTGTAAATACTGTAAATAAAAATAAATACTGTATATACTTGAATATAAACCGGGAGGGAGGAAAGGAAGGAAGGGTGCTGGGTGTAGAGCCTGACAGAGGAGGGAGGGAAGGGGGCTGGATGCAGAGCCTGACAGGGCAGGGCACTTGAATATTAAGCCGCCGACATATTCGAGTCAATCATTTTTTTCTCCTTTTGGTGGGGGGGGGAGGGGAGAAGGGGGTCTTGACTTATATTTAAGTATATACAGATTATTCTAAGAATCTGAATTTTGAGAGGTAATGGAAAAACTTAAACCATCACAAAGAAACCCAGGATTTATGAATTCTGATTAACAACCACACAGATAAGTAGATATTGTTGTCTGGGTGTTTAATTTAGCAACATCATTTTTTGTAAAATATCTGCAACCGGATCTGGAACAAATTTTATTATTATTGCATCACTTCACTTAAGTATCAAGATTATTTAATTGTCTCTTACTGAAGGAGCTGACAAGTGAGCAGTCTTGTATAAATCTAGTTCTTATCATTACCTCTGGGTCACATAAGTGTTTGCATCCTATAGCTCTGGCAAAGGAGGAAAGGGCAAGTAATGCTTACTCTTGTAAGGAATATCATTATCTTTCCTCATTTCACAAGCAGTACTGTTCTCAAGCTGTTTTCAAGGACATGTTTCTTTGATATACCATACAGTGCATGAGTATTAGGAGAGAAGTAGCTTCTTTGCTACAGATGTAGCATTGCACCAGTAATAACATTTTTATTATATAAGTATGATATAAATACTGAGAACATAACCTCTCATTTGCGGCATGCTGAGTTATAAATTCAGATGCAAAATAGATGTAAACAAGAGAAATTACAATGGTTGTGATTACCATATTTTACAATTGTTATGCAAATGATGAAGAAAACTATAGCATCATTTCAGTTAGCACACTGTGAAAATTTTGTGGCTAATCAAATTAAGCCAAGGCATATACAAATACAAGTCAGATGTTTATGCAAGATTCCTGACATGTGTATCATGAGTTCCACATATCTGAGGTAATTCTGTAATTTGGTGTCTCCTATTAGGTGCCTATTCTATAGAGGAATGTAAGCACCTGCTTTCCTTCATAGAATACCTGTGTAATTGGGCATTAGCATGTCTAACATTGAGGCTGTTTAGAGCACCTAAGGAAAGCAGATTCATACATATCTTTCAGTATTCTGTAAGTTATGCACATAAGTGGGAACTCTCTCTATGTCCCATTCAGTCTCCATCCCTGTGTATGTCAACCTGCAAATATGTGTTAATGCAGTGGCATAGTAAAGGGGGGGGAGGGGTGGACCGCCCCAGATGCTGTCCTTATGGGGGGGAACCAGCGCCTCTCCTCCTCTCCGCCTCCTTGTACCTCTTTAAACATTCACTGGCGCATGCAACATCTTCCACTTGCTGCTCGTGATGGCCTGGATGCGGGGTTGTGAGCCTTGAGGACCAGGGTTGCTCACCCCTGCAATTATAGAATTTCCATAATTGTGACTTTTTTCACAGTCATATATGAGCGTAAAATGGTGTCCCAAGGAAAGAGTATACCTACTTCTGCATGATTTATGCATAGAACTTCCTAGGAGTATAGTTTGACAGAGCACAGGCAGAAGTTTGAGGTATGTACGTGTCATATAAAATATATAGGTACATTCATAGAGTACATGCACACTTGTCCACCTTTCTAGAGTACATTTGTTGTTGGGGCTGCTTCTGGGAGCATATTTTATAAAAGTATATAAATGTTTATGTTGCCTTTATTAAAAAATAATTAAAATAGGCACCTTTTTGGTCATATCACATAGGTATTCCATTATAAAATTATCCTCATGAAGGTTAGCAAACATTTTGGATCTGAATTTACCTATCTCCCTATATATATAGGTATACTATTTCATTTTTTATTGATTTTGAATTATTAGGTTGATTGTAAACTTTAAAAGTCAGCATTAAAATGCCTTATTAGAATGTCAACAGCAATTTTTTTTAACACTCTGTTTGATAGTTTTAGCCTCCTACCAGCAGGAGCCACTGTTGATCTTTGAAACACATTATTAGTCATTTCAGCACTATGACTTGCATTTCCTGCTGGTGGCCATCTGACTTTTTATTCAGCATATACTGCACATCTATAGTTCCAAGAGTCCTGATTATAGGTTGCCAGACCCCGGTAGCTTCCTGTGCTTCATATGAAGGAATTCTACTGTCTGTAAACAAGTCCAGCTTTCTTATTTTCATTGCTCTTAACTTTACCATGTTTGGGCAAGTTTTAAACAGTTATGCAGTAATTGGAAAAACTGTATACAGAGTGGACTACTAAAGTGACAGAGAGATGGTATCCTTTCTCTGAATGATTTGTAAACTTTGTTTTTCTCTTTGAACTCTGAAAACAATGGAGCTTCTCAACTGAACTTTTCACTAGCTATGGTAGTTTCTGATTTACTTTCATTTTGGGAGAAGCTGAGATTAGTTGGTTTGAAACCTGTTTATAAGGGATTAGAACTGCTCCAGTATGGATAGAAATTCCATGTGTGAAAGGAAAGAGAATACAGGTGGGACTCTACTACTACTTACCCAGCCTAATTGAACAGACAGATGATAAAATATTAACAGAAATTAGGGAAGCTACCATATTTGGAAACACTATAATAACGGGTGATTTCAAATATAACAACAAATATTTTGTGATGTGTAAGGGGACCTCAGCACTCTTTGCCCATCCAATGGGTAATAAATCGATTGTTTACTCTTTCAAAAAAATACAAAAACTAAGGTGCATATTATGAATTTACAAAATAATACTTTTTAAAAACAAACAGGAGAAAATATTTTTCCCTCAATGAATAGTTAAGCTCTGAAACTCATCGCCAAAGGATATGCTAAAAGCAGTTAGCATAGCTAAATTTTGGAGAGTCCATAAATCATTATTATGGTAGACCCTGAAGGTGGATAGCATGAAATCTTGCTAAGGTTTGAGATTCTGCCAGGAACTTTTGATTTGGTCACTGTAGGACATAGAACACTGGTCTGATGGACCTTTGGTCTGATGAAGTATGACAATTTTTTATGTTCTTGTTACTCTAGAACTTTAACCCAAAATGGGTGATCTATAAAACCATATTTAGTGGTATATTTTCTTTTCAAGCAACCTATTGATGGAATTCATTACCCATAAAAATAAGAAAGATCACTCATTACACCCTATTTAGAAAAACACTTACCCCTCCCCCAATATTCATCTGGTACCAGTCAGCTTACCCTTGTCAGTTGAATTAGCCCCTGATAGTCAGTGCTGGGCCATGTCTAGGCACCAGCACTGAATGCTGGGGGCTAAGTGTAGGTGGATGGGCTGCTGGAGCTTATGCAGGCCTGGACAAAGACATTTTCCACCTGGATCATAAGAATAGAAGAATAGCCATACTGGGTCGGAATAATTGTCTATCCAGCTTAGTATCTTGTTTCTAATAGTGGCCAGCCCAGCTTAGAAGTACTTGGCAGAAACCCAAATAGTAATAATATTCCCTGCTACCAATTCCAGGGCAAGCAGTGACTTCCCCCATGTCTGTCTCAGTAGCAGACTATTGACTTTTCCTCCAGGAACTTGTCCAAGCATTTTATAAACTCAGCTATATTAACTGCTGGCAATGAGTTCCAGAGCTCAACTATTCTTTGAGTGAAAACTTGTTTCCTCCTATAGGCTTTAAAAAAGTATTTTCATATAACTTCATTGAATATCTCCTAGTCTTTGTAATTTTTGATAGAGTATAAAATTGATTCACTTTTACCCATTCTATACCACTGAAGATTTTGTAGCCCTCAATCATATTCCCCCTCAGCTGTGTGTTTCCCAAGCTATAGAGCTCAACCTCTTTAACCTTTCCTCATATGAAAGAAGTTCCGTCCCCTTTTATCATTTTGGTTGCTTCTCTTTGAACCTGGTCTAATTCCACTATATCTTTTTGAGATTTGGCAACCAGAATTGAATGCAATACTTAAGGTGAGGTTGTACCATGGAGGGAAACAGATACATTATAATATTCTACGAATTATTTATCATCTCTTTTCTGATAATTCCTAGCATCCACTGCATACTGGACTTCAAGCACAGAGTATATGTTTCAATTCTACCTTCAAATTGTTCCTATACCACAGATGAGTGATGAAAGCATTTGCTTGCCATTTGACTCCATGAGAGGGAGATAAGGAGATAAGATGCCATGCCAGCTGCTTAGTAGTAAAGTTAGTTCACTGTTCAGCCAACAGCAGAAGATAGCCTATAATTTAAATTGTAGTTGGACTAAGTCAGTGGTCTCAAACTCATGGCCTGGGGGCCACATGCGGCCCACCAGGTACTATTTTGAGGCCCTCGTTATGTTTATCATAATCACAAAAGTAAAATAAAACAGTTTCTTGATCATATGTCTCTTTAGCTATAAATTACAATATTATTATTAAGACTTAGCTTAAAGGAAAGATTTATAAACTATAAAAAGTTTTACCTCATGCAAAATTGTCATTTCTTTAATAAGACATTAACTATTTTTTTTTTCTGAGGCCCTCCAAGTACCTGCAAATCCAAAATGTGACCCTGCAAAGGGTTTGAGTTTGAGACCACTAGACTAAGTCATTCGACATGAAGAGAGGGATATATAGAAAATTAAATACATTTGGGGAATGCACTACCTATTTATGACTTGGCTTTGTGCAATGCTTAAGAACAGATTCTTAAAACATTCAAAGAAGAACTAGAACTTTAATTTTACAGAGCAAAATTTATTTAAATGATTAGGCTCATGGATCTAAATCCACACGTCCTTTTAAAGCTGAGGTCCGAGCCCCTTTCTGGCTCTGATAGACCTCGATGGCAATTGAGTTCTGACGGATCCATCAGATCTGCTAATGAGGCTTGCGCGGAGGAGGATGCACGCAAATGTGAGGCTCCCGCCCCGACACAGCAACTTTCACCGCGGAACCCTCTCCACGTCACCAGCGGGGGAGAGGGGGGGAATCGACTGCCGCCGCTTAAGGTGGATCAGAAAAGTTTTGTCCGCCTCGCCTTTCTAGGGCTCCCCCCACCCCACCCCCAGTCCATGAAATCTGCCTAAACTGAGTGAACCGCTTCCGTTACCTGCTCCGAGCCACCCGATCTCTGCCCCGACTGGGGGCGCTGATGCGCGTGCTTATTATCGTTACCCGCAACCCTTGATTCTCTTTCCCCCTGGCACCTGCAGTCCCTGCTCTCCCAGGTCCGCAGCCTCAGAAGGGCTCATGCTGAATTCAATCTAAGGAGTGGGAAAAAATGGAGCAGATAATGACAGCTAGCAGGATGTTAGCAAGTGCCGGTACTCATCTGTTTAAGTCTGGGTATCTTTATGGAATTTAAATGCAAAAAAAACAAAAGGGTGAAAACATACCCAATACAGAACATAAACAAGGACCCATGAAAACCCTAGGATAATGTGGATACATTACAGCCATGAAGCATGTGAGATGGATCCGTCAGAGCTCAATTGTCATTGAGGTTTGTCAGAGCCAGAAAGGGGCACGGACCTCAGCTTTTTAAGGGCGTGCGGTTTTAGATCCGTGAGGTCCGCGTTTTGTTCCTTCCCTGCAATGCATTAATATTAGTTACAATTTAGGGATCTTTGAATAAGGGAAATGTGCCACAGGATAAAATATTATTAGAGAAGAAGAATGATTATTTTAAGTTGGATAAAAAGTAACTCACTATGATACAGGGCCATGCTGGAAGAAGAGTTCTTCAGTTACAAATTATCTGGGAGCACATGGCATGATGTAGAGGAGAGATTACAGCAAGGCGTGTTGCAGATTGCCCAGTGATGATCCAATGAGAAAGAAGCTTGGGTATATCTCCCCTTTATATGGACTCTAGGGGCTTGAAGTCTGGTCCAATCACCAGGTCAGGAACTCAGGAGTAATGTCCAATCACACAGCAGGAGTAGTGGCCAATCACAATGCAGGAGTTCAATTCATACTTGTTTTTTTTCTGTTCTGGCTAGGTGATGTCCAACACAATATAGATCAAACACCTACCACAGTTATTAAATCCCAAAGTTCAACGGCCTATACTGCTTAGATTTACTTCTATTATTTTTTATATCAACCTTTTTTGAAGATAATGTAGCAGCGGGATAAGTTAAAGCAACAATGATATGGTTGGAGAAAGCTATTAAGAACATAAGAAGCGCCATCTCCGGATCAGACCTTCGGTCCATCAAGTCCGGCGATCCGCACACGCGGAGGCCCTGCCAGGTATACACCTGGCTTATTTTATAGCCAACCATATCTTTATATGCCTCTCTCAAGGAGATATGCATCTAGTTTGCTTTTGAAGCCTAGGACTGTCGATTCCGCAATAATCTCCCCTGGGAGAGCATTCCAGATGTCAACCACTCTCTGTGTGAAGCAGAACTTCCTGATGTTAGTCCTGAACTTGTCCCCCCTTAGCTTCATTTCATGTCCTCTTGTCCGTGTCAAATTGGACAATGTAAATAATCTCTGCTCTATTTTGTCGATTCCTTTCAGTATTTTGAAGGTCTCGATCATATCCCCACGCAGTCTCCTCTTCTCAAGGGAGAACAATCCCAGTGTTTCAAGTCGATCCTCATATTCCAGTTTCTCCATACCCTTCACTAGTTTAGTCGCTCGTCTCTGCACCCTCTCCAGCAGTTTTATATCCTTCTTTAGGTAGGGAGACCAATGTTGGACGCAGTATTCCAAGTGGGGTCTGACCATTGCCCTATAAAGCGGCATTATAACTTTCTCCGATCTACTCGAGATTCCTTTCTTTATCATGCCCAGCATTCTATTTGCCTTCTTTGCCGCTGCCGCGCATTGTGCCGACGGCTTCAGGGTCCTATCTATCAGTACACCCAGATCCCTTTCTTGTTCACTTTTTCCCAGAGTTGCACCTGACATTCTGTACTCGTATTCCTTATTTTTACTGCCTAAATGCATTACCTTGCATTTCTCCACGTTGAACTTCATCTGCCATTTCTCCGCCCATTTTTCTAACCGACACAAATCGCTCTGGAGTTCCTCACTGTCCTCCTGCGATCTGATTGCCCGGCAGAGTTTTGTGTCGTCTGCAAACTTGATGATCTCACTGGATGTTCCGTTTTCCAGGTCATTGATATAAATATTAAAAAGGATCGGCCCAAGTACCGAGCCCTGGGGTACACCACTAGTCACTTTCTCCCAGTCGGAGAACTTCCCATTAATGCCCACTCTCTGCTTCCTGTTATCCAGCCATTTGCCTATCCATCTTTGTATATCTCCCTCTATGCCATGGCTTTGTAGTTTCCTGAGAAGTCTTTCATGTGGAACTTTGTCAAATGCTTTCTGGAAGTCCAAGTATATTATGTCCACCGGCTTTCCACTATCAATTTGCTTGTTTACGGTCTCAAAGAATTGGAGTAAATTCGTCAAACACGATTTAGCTTTCCTGAATCCATGTTGACTGGGTTTCATCAAGTCGTGTGTGTCCAAGTGCTGAACTATGCTATCTTTGATCAGTGATTCAATCATCTTGCCGGGGACAGACGTAAGACTCACAGGTCTATAGTTGCCCGGTTCTCCTCTCGATCCTTTTTTGAAAATTGGCGTGACGTTCGCTTTCCTCCAGTCGTCTGGTATCTGACCAGTTCTGATTGACAGGTTTGCAAGTTTTTGCAATAACTCTCCGATTTCAACCTTCAATTCCTTCAAGACTCTCGGGTGAATTTCATCCGGTCCAGGGGATTTGTCACTTTTAAGTTTGTCGATCTGGTAGTATATCTGATCTAAGTTCACTTCAACTGTGGTGAGGCTGTCCTCTATTTCTCCTGTAAACAGTTTCTCCGCTTCAGGTATTGTTGAGGTGTCCTCCTTTGTAAAGACGGACGCAAAGAAGGAATTTAGTTTGTCTGCGATTTGTTTATCTTCCTTGATGTACCCTTTTCTTCCCTTGTCGTCCAGGGGTCCCACTGCCTCTTTTGCAGGTTTTTTCCCTTTCACGTATCTAAAGAAGGGCTTGAAGTTTTTGGCCTCCCGGGCTATTTTTTCCTCATAGTCCTGTTTTGCATCCCTCACCGCCTTGTGACATTTCTTCTGTTCATCTTTATGTTTGTTCCATGCTTCGGTTGTCTTCGTGCATTTCCATTTTTTGAAAGAGTCCTTCTTTTCTTTTATGGCTTCCTTCACCTGTATGGTAAGCCATGCCGGTTCTCCTTTGCCTTTAGTTCTCCGATCTTTGGAAATCCTCGGAATGTAGAGATCTTGTGCTTCTGCAATAGTATTTTTCAATAGGCACCATGCCTGATCTACTGTTTCAAGTTTGTCCACCATCTTCTCGAGTCGTTTTGTTACCATGGCTCTCATGCAATCGTATTTACCCTTTTTAAAGTTTAAGGTGGTGGTTAAGGTTTTGGCATGTTTCCCTTTCCCGATGTCAAGTTTAAAGTTGATTACATTGTGATCACTCGTTCCCAGTGGAACCATGACTTCTACTTCTGTTATCGTTCCGGTGAGACCATTTAGGACCAAGTCCAAGGTGGCGTCGCCTCTTGTCGGCTCTTTTACCATTTGCTCCAGGAAGCAATCCCCTAGCACCTCCAGTAATTTGGCCTCCTTGCCGCAGTTGGAGGCTCCTAGTTTCCAGTCTATTCCTGGGAAATTGAAGTCTCCCAATATAACTACATTGCCTGTCTTGCATACTTGTTTGATTTCCTCCATCATTTCTGAGTCAGTGACCTCCGCCTGTCCTGGGGGACGATAGTAAAGGCCAATTTTTGTATCTGCGCCATTGTGACCAGGAATTTTGATCCAGAGGGACTCCAGCTTCTCTTTCCTGTCTGTTGTAATCATTCCAACAGAATCTATTTCTTCCTTAACATATAGGGCAATACCTCCACCTTTCTGCCCTTCTCGATCCCTTCTATATAGTTTGTATCCCTGTAGTACTGTGTCCCATTTGTTTTCTTCATTCCACCATGTTTCTGTTATGCCAATGATATCCATGTTCTCATGTCTTGCTATCGTCTCTAGTTCTCCCATTTTGTTTCCTAGACTTCTAGCATTTGTATACATACATCTAAGTTCCCTTCGTGTTACCTTTTTGGACCTTCTTCTCTTGGCTGTCCTTACAGTTTCATTTACGGTATCCTTTACTGCTCCTGTGTTATCTCCCATGTTTGCTGTGTGGTCATCCCCTCCTGTGTCTGAGTTGTCCCTTCCTGCTTGTTCTCCTTTGTTGGCTGTGAGGTCAACCTCTCTTGTGTATGAGTAGTAGTCCTTTGTTCCTACGTCGGGGCATCCTGTTGTCCTTAGCTGTAAACCAAATATTGTAAGTAGAGAGAAAGAAGAAAACTGCATGAAAACATTAGTCAGATCACAGGATACGTATTACTGATTCTAGGCTTTAAGAATACAAAACCATAAAGGGTGTAAAGATATATTGTTGCTGGTTTAATCACCACTACTTTGAGAAGCTGAATTAATTGTCACTGAAAATACAAGCTGTTGTTACTTTATTGTACTGGTAATATATTGCTAGAAAAAGGCTGAGGACTCCTTTTACTAAGCAGCGATGGCATTTTTAGCGTGCGCAGAATTTTAGCACATGCTAAACCTGCGCTAAGCAGCTAGAACTAACGCCAGCTCAATGCTGGCATTAGGGTCTAGAGCACGCAGCAATTCAGTGCTGCATGCGCTAGACCCTAATGCCAGCATTGAGCAGGCATTAGTTCTAGCCGCGTAGCGCAGGTTTAGCGTGTGCTAAAATTCTGCTCAGGCTAAAAACGCTATCACAGCTTAGTAAAAGGAGCCCTTAGTTTATTTAAAAAGAAGGGAAGAGAAGTAAAAGAGACTGAAAAATTAGAAATAAAATCAAACAATAAACTCTTGGAGTTTTTTTGCCTATGACGTGAGTTATTCACAGTTGAAACCCAAAACTGGGTATATAGCTCCATATTCGGAGACTTTCTTACCCCATAAGCAATTTAGAAGTTAAGAATTTGCTGCAACATATAAGAAAACAACAAGAAAAAAAGAAAAAAGAAGAAATTCATTGCTAGATATTTTTTGGGTTGGTATAAAAAATAATAGAAGTAAATATAATAATAATAATAATAATAACTTTATTCTTATATACCGCCATACCCAGCGAGTTCTAGGCGGTTTACATCAATTAACAAATGATCTGCATTGATAAGCTTATTTACAACAAGTTACAAGCAGATTTACAACAAATTACAATCAGATTTACGATAGATTACAACAATTTACAGAAGTCAGCGAGGAAGTTACAGCAGTTTACAGTAGTCTGCAATGAAGGGAAAATGTACAGCAATTTAACAGAAATTGCAGCTTTGATCGAACTAGACAAGGGAAGTAGAGAGAGGGACAAGGGAGGATCTGGTGAGGGCGAAAGGGGGAGGGGTGGGGCCGGTGTTATGTGGGGTGAAGGGATTAATTAAAGGTCATGTTTGCTGAATAGGTAAGTTTTTAGTAGTTTTCTGAAGGCAAGATAAGTGGGGGCCTCGAGTATCATCTGGGCTAGCCATGGGTTCGACTTGGCTGCTTGGAAGGCAAGAGTTCTATCGAGGAATCTTTTGAGAAGACAGTGTTTTGGGGAAGGGAAGGCGAACAGATGAATTCTGCGTGATGTCCTGTTGTTGCAATAAAGGTTAAAGTGGGTATTTATGTAACTAGGAGAAGAACCGTTAACCGATTTGTAACAGAAGCATGCAAATCTAAAAAGAACTCTAGATTCAAATGGCAGCCAGTGTAGTTGGTGGTAGAAAGGGGTGACATGTTCCCATTTCTTTAGGCCAAAAATGAGGCGCACTGCGGTATTTTGGATTATTTTTAGTCTCCTGGTATTTTTCTTTGTGGCGTTAAGGAAAATGATGTTGCAGTAGTCGAGAATGCTGAGGATGGAGGATTGTACAAGTAGGCGGAATGCAGTGTCATTGAAGTATTTTTTTATGGTGCAAAGTTTCCAGAGCACCGAGAAGCTTTTCCTAACGATGATGTCGGTATGGTTTTCTAGGGATAGGTTTTTGTCCAGCGTGACTCCCAGAATTTTTATGGTCGGATCAAGGGGGAAGATCTTTCCGTTTAGTTGAATTGTGGTTTCCTTGATTTTATCTTTGGGGGAGGCTAGGAAGAATTTTGATTTGTCGGGGTTTAATTTCAGTCTGAATGAAAGCATCCAGAGTTCTATCTGGTTGAGAATGTTTGTAATGTGATCGAGTAGTTCTTGTGAAAAGTTGGTTAGTGGGATGGCTATTGTGATATCGTCTGCATAAATAAAGAATTTGAGAATATAGACTGTATAGGCTGTTGAACTTTGGGATTTAATAACCGTGGGAGGTATTTGATCTATATTGTGTTAGAAATACTCATGAACTACATGATCTGATTCTTCTGTAATCTGATTTGGCTAATCATTTGATTACTAGCAGGGCAGTGCCTGGATTAGATTTTAATAGTGTCTTTGTCTGGGGAGATTCAGGTCCTTTTATTTTATCCCAGTTCAGAATGGCTTAGGATTTGTATCTCTTGTTTTACTCCTGCTGTCCACAGAGTTCAGTTTAATACTGCTAACCTTCCGGTCCAGGCAATTTATCATTTTTTTTAACTTATTGATTTAGCTTAGTACATCTTCAAGATTCACTGACATTTCTTTCAGTTCCTCCACATCATCACCCTTGAAACAATTTCCAGTTCAGGTAGATTTCTTACATCTTCTTCCGTAAAGACCGAAGCAAAGAATTCATTCAGTGTCTCCACTATGGCCTTATCCTCCCTGAGTGCCCCTTTTGCTCCTTGATCATCCAATAGTCCCACGGATTCCCTCACAGGTTTTCTGCTTCTGATGTACCTAAAAAAATTGTTATGAGTTTTTGTCTCTTTTACAAGTATCTCTTCATAGTCTTTCTTAGCTGTCTTTATCAATGCTTTGCATCTAACTTGCCAGTGCTTGTATCTCTTTTCTTCATTTGGATCCTTTTTACATTCTTAGTTTAGATGATGTTTTTTTTGGCTTTAATAGCCTCTTTAACTTCACGCTTTAATAGCCTCTTTAACTTCACATTTTAACCTTGCTGGCTCTTGTTTCCTCTTCTTTCCACCTTTGCTGAAATGTGGAATACATCTGGTCATTGCTTCCATGATGGTATTTTAAAATAACATCCATGCCTGGTTTACAGTCCTAACCTTAGCAACTGATACTTTTAGCTTCTTGTTAACCATTTTCCTTATTTTATCATAGTCACCCTTTTGAAAATTAAATGCCTGTACAGTAGATTTCTTTTGCAATGTCTCTCCTGGTATCAGCAGGAGAGGGGAGATGTGACAGAGATATTTAAATACCTACATGACGTAAATGCACATGAGTTGAGTCTCTTTCATTTGAAAGGATGCTCTAGAACAGTGGTCTCAAACTCAAACCCTTTGCGGGGCCACATTTTGGATTTGTAGGTACTTGGAGGGCTGCAGAAAAAATAGTTAATGTCTTATTAAAGAAATGACAATTTTGCATGAGGTAAAAGGAAAGATAAAAGGAAAGATATATAAACTATAAAGAGTTTTACCTCATGCAAAATTGTCATTTCTTTAATAAGACATTAACTATTTTTTCTGTGGCCCTCCAAGTACTCTATTTTTTTCTGCAGCACTCACATTTAAAGTTCAATATCTTTTCTTTCTCAAAACTGGCACATTTCAATCACTAAATTGAAAATAAAATCATTTTCCTACCTTTGTTTGGTAATTTCATCAGTCTCTGGTTGCACTTTATTCTTCTGACTGTGCATCCAATACTTCTTCCCCTCTTTCAGCCTCCTGTATGCTTCCTCTCCTCCAGACTTCATTCCCTCCCAAACTTTTTCTTTCTTTCTCTATGTCTGTCTTTCTCTGATTCCATGCCCCATTGTTTGCTTTGTTTCTGGTTCCCTGTTCCCCCTCCTTCTTTCTTTCTTCCTTCCTTCCTCCATGCCCCATTTTTTGCTTTTTTTTTCTGGCTCCCTGTCCCCACCCCACCTTCTTTCTTCTTTCCTGCCCTCCCCCATGCCACCGCCGCCACGGAATAGGCTGCTGCAGCTGCTGCTATCGGGAACAGGCCGAGATCTCCCTGCTTCTCTTGTGCACGGTGCCGACCAACTCTCGCTGCCCGACGTCAATTCTAACGTCGGGAAAGGATGTTTCGGGCAGTCAGGCAGCGATTGGCTAGCCAGAACGTCCTCTCAACGTCAGAATTGACGTCGGGCTACGAGAGTTGGTCGGCCCCGCAGGGAAGAGAAGCACGGAGATCAAAAAACACGGTGCCGGCCTGATCCCCGATGGCAGCAGTGAGAAGGGAAGGGAAGCAGGTTGGGCACCACTGCTCTAGACGAGCCGCGAGCTGCACTCTAGGGAGAACAGTGGACCGCCCCCCCCCTTTGGTACACCACTGGAGCAGCAGTGTGTCTGGCCGGCTCGTTCGTTCAAAGCCGCGGGTGGCGGCTCCTTGCGAGATCCGTGCCTGCGTCTGAAGCCTCTCTGATGTTGTGACATCAGAGAGGCTTCCGATGCAGGAGTGGATAGCGCAAGGAACCGCCAACCCGCAGCTTTGAACGAACGAGCCGGCTGCTGCTCCAAAAGGAAGAGAATGATCGTCTCCAGACCGCGGGCCGCAAATTAAACCTGGAGAGCCACATGCGGCCCACGGACCGCGTGTTTGACACCGCTGCTCTAGAATGAGAGGACGTATGATACTTAAAATGGCATAGCTGCAGGATGTGCTCAGATGTCCTTTGGTCAGTGGTGTAGTAAGAAGTGGTGGTGGTGGGAACGGTCCATCCTGGGTGTGGTCTACCTAAGGGCAACACCCCTCCTCCTCTACACCCCCTGCTCCTCTCCTTGCTGCATGTGCGCACCCCTTGCCTCCTCCTGTACCATTTTTTACTTCCCAGGTATGAGGCTGCTGCCTCCATCAGCATCGATGTTCTGACATCACTTCCGGGAAGCTGCTGACACCGACGTGGACATGCTGTTCACACCAGAGAAGTTAAAAATGTATGGGGAAAGGGAGGAGGGTGAACACGCAACGGGGGTGGGGAAGAGGGCAGGGGAGGGGCACCACCATCCTGGGCACCACTCACCCTTACTATGCCTCTTCCTTTGGTAACTTCCAAATGTGTGCATGCTAACGCAGTGTAAAAAACAACACCTTTTTAAGGAGGTGTGTCAGGAGCTGGAGAGTAGAAAACAATAAACAGACTGCAGATAATGTACAAGATGCAGGCGTTGTTTATTAATAAATGCAGTAACATATACAACCTTATAGCCAACCAAGGGACCCAAAAGGGCCCAAAAGGCCCGGATGTCTAGCATCTTTCCTTTATTCATCTCCATCGCCATCGCCGCAGCTACAGCGATGTACCCCACCATCCCCAGATCCACCATCTCTCCTTTTCTCAACTACCCTTCATCCAGCATCTATCCCTCCTTCCCCACCATTCCAGGCCCCACCAGCTCTCTCTTTCTCTTCCCAACTACCATCCTATCCAGTATCTCTATCCCCACCCCCTCCACACCATCCCTTGTGTCCAACATCTCCCTTTCTGTTCCTTCTCTCCCTAAATCCAATTGTCCACCATCACTCTCCCTCTCCTCTGTTTTTAGACCCATTATTTCTTACCCCCTTCCCTACCACTCCCAGTCTGGTATATACATATCTCTTTGAATCACCATTCCCTCCCTCTGTGTACTTTTACACCAGGGCCCCCCTCCCCTGAAGTCCTGCCCCACCGAAGGCCTGCATGTTTTCTCAGCTTCCCCTGAAGGCCTGCTCCCTAAAGATCTGCATGTTCCTCCAGCTTCCCCTGAAAGCTTGCCCCCCCAAAGGCCTGCATAGTCCCTAATCTTCCCCTGAAGGCCTGCCCCCCCCGAAGGCCTGGCCCCCCTGAAGGCCTGCAAGTTCCCCCAGCTTCCCCTGAAGGCCTGCATGTTCCTCCAGCTTCCCCTGAAGGCTTGACCCCCTAAGGCCTGGTCTCACCCAAAGGCCTGCATGTTCCCCCAGGGTAAGCCTTTGGGGGGGCAAGCTTTCAGGGGAAGCTGGGGGAACATGCAGGTCTTCAGGGGGCAGGCCTTCAGAGGGGCAGGCCTTCAGGGGAAGCTGGGAAAACAAGCAGGCCTTCGCTACAGCACCGGCAATCCTCTCTGCAGGCTGCCGTATTATCTTAAGGTAAGAGCGTTAGTCCAGGGGGGAAGCTGGGGGAACATGCTGACTGACCCTCGCCCCCTAAAGCAGGAGCGGTAGTGTCAGTGGACGGCCATCATGAGGCAGCGCTGCTGCTCCTGCTTTAGGAAGGCACGGGGAGGAGGGTTGTCACCGAATCGGGAGGCCAATTTTTTTTTTTTTTTTTTTTTAATTTCTTTATTCATTTTTAAACTTACATCAAGTGTACAGTAAATATCAACCAAATATAATACATCATTTGAAAAATTTTCAATATCATACACCAAGAAGATTTAACCTCCCACCCCTCTCCCAAATTCATATACAACTAATATATACCACATGAAAATAATATCTTACGACAATCATCTATATATTCTTAATGGAAAAACAAGAAATCCCCCCCCCCAAATCCACATGTGTATTAAGATTGGAAAAAGTGTAACTTATTCATTAATATAATTTAATAATGGTCCCCACACATCCTTAAATTTATTATAATAACCTTTTTGAACAGCCAACGCTCTTTCCATTTTATACACATGACAAACTGAAGACCACCAAAAACAATAATTCAGTCTTCTACAGTCCTTCCAATTATGTGTTATTTGTTGGATGGTAACTTCTGTTAATATCAATAAAAGCCAATTTTTTTAAAAAAAGGAATCGATTCGAATTGATTCACCCAAAGTGAATCGGTGAACTGATTTGCATCGGAAATCGGGCAGCACTAGTGTTGAAGCCACTTTTTGCTGCAGTTTAGTGAAAAAGTGCCCAGTTGTGTGGAGCATGACTGGCCAAGGGACCAACCTACATATTTAGCAACTCATAAACTGTATAGTTTGTATCAGTTCCTTTCTCTCCTGTATTCCATCTCTAAATGCTTTAGGTTCAGACTTGCTTTTTTGTTCTATTTGAATGACAGATGGGAAGATACATATGCTTCAAGCCATTTATTTGCATCTGAGAGAAACAATTAGCAAGCCTATTGAAGAGTTTTTCAACATCTGGCTTTGTAAAACTTAAATCAGAGTTCACAGCTTCTCTGATCTTGCTAAACTGATCTAATTTGTGCTAATTGTGTTTTTTTGGCCAAACCTCATCCAGCCTGAGGCCTCTCTAACCCTGCACAATTATCCATGTCCTAGGTGCAAACACAAATACACAAGTTTCCAGAAGGCCCAGCCCATTACAGACAACATATACAGGTATCCAGATCTGAAACAAAACAAAAGTGTCTGGGATTGCATTTAGAGCTAAATTCTACACATGGTGCCCCAAAAATTGGTGCCAAAAAAGTGCTTTTCTATAAGCTGTACCTAAAGTTATGTGTGGTTTACAGAATATAGCTTTAGTTCAGGTACCATGACTAAATTTAGGCACGGACATTTTCACTAAGGAAAACATGGAGCAAATCCATGCTTAAATATAGGCGCAAATGCCCATATTCTATGTATAATAATGCATATAACTGAAAGTAACACCCTCCAAACAACTCAACTCTGTGCCCCCTTTTTTGATTTGCAGATAAAATTTAGGTTTGGATCCTGCACCTAAATTTATGTACATTTATTTATTTATTAAAATATTTCTTACCCGCTTAAACCTAAGCAGCTTACAAAATACAATCATAAAATGACATACAAATAGGCCAAAATAGGGAGAAATATTGTACAAAATCCTTTGGGCTCCTTTTATCAAGGCGCGCTACGGGGTTAGCGCGTCGGACATTTCATCACGCGCTAACCCCCATGGCAGCCTAAAATCTTAACGCCTTGTCAATGGAGGCGTTAGGTACTATCGTGGCAGGCAGTTTAACGCGTGGTATTCTGCGCGTTAAACCACTACTGCGCCTTTGTAAAAGGACCCCTTTGTGTAAAAAATGTATACTTCTCTAACAATTTATCACAGAGTATGCATTGCAAAAACATAATCATCAAATATACGAATAAAAGTAAAATTTTTATATGAAGTGCTCAATGGGTTCAAGCAACAGTGGCTCATGGGACCATCACAGCACTCAAAACGTCTCATATCTCCCAAAACCCTCAAATAAAGCCAAGATATTTATCTTTGCCTTATCGGCGGTGTTATTCCAATTCTGCCACTATTTGCTACCCCTTGTATACTGTTACACCATGAGATGAGGCTTTGTGTGTGTGTGGAGGGGGGCGGGGGGATGACGAGTCTGAAGGGCAGAATGGGGGGCGGGGTTTGAGGTGGAACTGGGTGGGCCTGGAGGCAGAATGGGACGGGGACTTGCGTCCGGGATTTTACAATTTCAAATACAGTAATCCTAGCAGAGACTATGTTGCTGGGAGATAAAATATGGCCTTTCATTATTTAAATGATTTGGCTTGAATACTATTTGGGTAATTCTAAAGAATTTGCAGGCTCTGTTGGGTATGATGCAGATGTAGTGTTTTAATCAAATTTATTGTGTACAGAAGCTAAATTCTATGAGAAAGGAACCTGCAGTGATTATGGTTTATGGTTTATTAGCATATATTCTGTCATAGAAACATAGAAACATAGAAATAGACGGCAGATAAGGGCCCACGGCCCATCTAGTCTGCCCACCTTAATGTCCCTCCCCTACCTTTGCCCTGTGAATAGATCCCATGTGCCGATCCCATTTGGCCTTAAAATCAGGCACGCTGCTGGCCTCAATCACCTGTAGTGGAAGACTATTCCAGCGATCAACCACTCTTTCAGTGAAAAAGAATTTCCTGGTGTCACCTCGTAGTTTCCCGCCCCTGATTTTCAACGGATGCCCTCTTGTTGTCGTGGGACCCTTGAAAAAGAAGATATCTTCCTCCGCCTCGATGCGGCCCGTAAGATACTTGAACGTCTCGATCATGTCCCCCCTCTCTCTGCGCTCCTCGAGCGAGTATAGCTGTAATTTGTCAAGCCGTTTTTCGTATGGTAGATCCTTGAGTCCCGAGACCATCCGGGTGGCCATTCTTTGCACCGACTCCAGTCTCAGCACATCCTTGCGATAATGCGGCCTCCAGAATTGCACACAGTATTTCAGGTGGGGCCTCACCATGGATCTATACAATGGCATAATGACTTCCGCCTTACGACTGACGAAACCCCTTCGTATGCAGCCCATGATTTGTCTTGCCTTGGATGAAGCCTGCTCCACTTGATTGGCAGACTTCATGTCCTCACTGACGATTACCCCCAAGTCTCGTTCTGCTACCGTTTTTGCTAGGATCTCGCCATTAAGGGTATAAGACTTGCATGGATTCTGGCTGCCCAGGTGCATAACTTTGCATTTTTTGGCATTGAAGTTGAGTTGCCATGTCCTAGACCATCGCTCCAGTAGGAGTAGGTCGTGCATCATGTTGTCGGGCACTGAATCTTCGTCTGTTGTGCATTTGCCCACTACATTACTCAGTTTGGCGTCATCGGCGAATAATGTTATTTTACCTCGAAGCCCTTCTGCCAAGTCTCTTATAAAGATGTTGAATAGGATTGGGCCCAAGACTGAGCCCTGTGGTACTCCACTAATCACCTCCGTCATTTCGGAGGGGGTGCCATTCACCACCACCCTTTGGAGCCTACCTCCAAGCCAGCTCCCAACCCATTTCGTCAATGTGTTACCTAATCCTATAGAACTCATCTTGCTCAGTAACCTGCGGTGTGGTACGCTATCGAATGCTTTGCTAAAGTCCAGGTACACGATGTCCAGGGACTCCCCAATATCCAGCTTCCCCGTTACCCAGTCAAAGAAGCTGATCAGGTTGGATTGGCAGGATCTCCTCTTAGTAAATCCATGTTGTCGGGGATCCCGTAGATTCTCCTCATCCAGGATCTTATCTAATTGGCGTTTGATTAGAGTTTCCATTAGTTTGCTCACTATCGATGTTAGACTCACTGGTCTGTAGTTTGCTGTCTCCATCTTTGAGCCTTTCTTGTGGAGTGGAATGACGTTAGCCGTCCTCCAGTCCAACGGGACGCTGCCTGTACTAAGGGAGAGGTTGAAGAGCGTGGACAGTGGCTCCGCCAATACATCACTCAGCTCCCTAAGCACCCTGGGGTGCAGGTTGTCCGGCCCCATTGCTTTGTTAACCTTGAGCTTTGACAGCTCACCGTAGACACTGCTGGGCGTAAACTCAAAGTTACTAAACGGGTCAACTGAGCCAACCCTTGTCTGTAGCTGAGGGCCGAGCCCTGGTGCTTCTCGGGTGAAGACTGAGCAGAAGTATTCATTTAATAGTTGGGCTTTTTCCGAATCCTTTTCCACATAGTCTCCGTCTGGTTTCCTAAGACGTACAATCCCGCCTGAGTTTTTTCTTCTATCACTGATATACCTGAAGAAGGATTTATCTCCCTTCTGGATTACAATATAACATACATAGTTAACACAGTATGTAAACAGCAAACTATAACGAAGTCCACTCCAAGGCACTCTTTTACTAACCCCCTCTTTTGCTAAGGTGCGCTAACTGATTAGTGTGCGCTAATTGAATTAGCACATGCTAAAAGCTAACGCGTCCATAGACTAACATGCACACATTAGCATTTAGTGCACGCTAATCGGTTAGCGCACCTTAGTAAAAGAGTGGTAAGCATTTTAGTTCGCGTTTAGCGCACGCTAAATCAACACATGCGCTAACTGCTAACACGTCTATAGGATAACATGCACGCATTAGGATTTAGTGCGTGATTAGCACTCGGTAATATTTATCACGCGCTAAAAAGCATAGCACACCTTAGTAAAAGAGGGGGGACAAGTGTTGATGTATTCAATGAGCTGCTGTCATCAGACAGAATAAATACCACTTTAATAGTTTCTTTAACACATGCAAATTCTTCTGGTCAGCTTTATTGTCAGTAGGGAAATGCTATTACAAAGAAATGGTTTATATATTAGAAAATAATTTGAGAAATTATTATTATTTTTTTTACTCTTTATTCATTTTAAAACCAGCATAAAGTGCAACATATTATCAATCAATTAACTCAATAGACAGCATTCAATTCCTTCTAATGATACAATAAATACATAACCCTCTTCCCATCCCCATCCATCCCTCCTAAAAGTGTGAAAACATTTAATATAATGCAAATGAACAAGGTAAACAACCTTACAATCCAATAATAAATTAATTACATACCCACCCATCCTGGATGCATATAATCAAAGGGCTAAATCCAATAATCAATCTTTACAAAATTTTGTCAATAGGTCCCAAACATCCTTACATTTTTTATAATGTCCCAATTGTATTGCTCTCATATGTTCAAATTTATAAGTTTGGCACAAGGATTCCCACCAAAAACTATAGTTTAATCTATCCGAATTTTTCCAGTTTTTCAGAATAAGTTGTATAGTGACTCCCGTTATGATGAAAAGTAATTTGTTGTTATTGGAAGTTATTGTTCTCTTGGTCCTCATTAATGTGCCAAAAAGCACTGTATCATATGTCAATGCCACTGGATTTTCCAGTATTCTATTGATTTGACTCCAAATGGATTGCCAAAATTTAAGTATCAAGGCACAAAAGAAAAGCAGATGATTCAGTGTCCCTATATCGAGATGACAGTGCCAACATCTATTTGACTTAGAACTATCTAATTTTTGTAATCTAACAGGGGTCCAAAAACTTCTAAGCAACAAAAAAAAAAACATGTTTGTCTCATAGATGCTGACGTTGTACATCTCATCCTCCAAGTCCAAATTTGTGGCCATTGAGACGCAGAAATCTGCTGCTTAATCTCACTGCTCCAGATATCTTTTAAGCCCGTTTATGGTTTCTTATTCAAATATTCTGATATAATTTGTACTATTTGGTAGCCTGATGCCCTAGGAAATCTATCTGGAAGCAAAGGCCCAGCAAGCTTTACTGAGTTTCCAAGTTTCACCAATCAGGGCACCAAGCGTAAGTTTTCCTTCTGCATTAATCAAAAAAATAGGCCTGTAATTTGAAACCAATATGGGATCTTTATTTGGCTTCGGTAAAACAATAGTTAAAGATTCTGCCATCTTGGCCAAGCGTAAGTTTTCCATCTACATTAATCAAAAAAATAGGCCTGTAATTTGAAACCAACATGGGATCTTTATTTGGCTTTGGTAAAACAATAGTTAAAGATTCTGCCATAGTTCCTGAAATACAACCTGTAGTTAGTTGAGCCTGATATAAATTTAAAAGATGAGGTAATAATATAATTTGGAATGATTTGTAAAACTCCACAGTGAACCCATCACCACCTGGAGTGGATCCAACTCTAATGGACTTCAATGCTGTCTGAAGTTCTTTCAATGATATAGACACCTCAAGATCTCCCTTTATATGCTCGGGGATTTTTGGCCCCTTTATTAACTTTAAAAACTCTAAACCCTCAAGTTCTTTATTTGAATAAAGCTCAGAAGAATATAAAGCTTTATAATATTTTAAAAATTGTTTTAAAATATTTCCAATTTGAGAATGAGTTTCACCCTTCTCATGTTTTATAGCAACAATCTTTACTTTTCTGGCTTTGAGATAATTAGCCAATAATCTTCCCACTTCATTTGAGTTTCCATGATACATAGCCTGCTGAGAAAACAAATCTTTCCTAGCCAGTTGAGAGGAAATCTCACTATATTTATATTTAGCTTTTAAGAGGGCCTGTAAAATAATTTGTTCCCATTTCAAGGCCAATTGTGACTCCAAATCCTTAATATTTTGTTCCAATGCAAAAAATTCAATTTAAAGCTGTTTCCTAATGTGTGCCAAATACGAAATGTTTTGCCCTCTCATAGTAGCTTTGAAAGCATCCCACAATATTTCTAAAGAGATTTCCTCTGAGGTATTAAGTTGAAAATATTCATTCATTTTTAATTGAAATTCCTCAAGAAAGTTTGAATCTGCAAACAATGTATTATTGAATCTCCAAACAGGTCTATTACAATCTTGTTCAGCAAATTTAAATTCAATCCAAACTCCAGCATGATCTGATAAAATAATTGGGTTTATGCTGGCTTTTGTAACCTGTTGAATTAATGGGTCTAAAATAAAAATGTAATCTATTCTTGAAAAGGATTTATGTACATGGGAGCAAAAAGAAAATTCCTGAGCATTGAAATGAAGAATTTGCCAAATATCTTTCAAACCACAGGACTGTACTAAATTATCTAAACCTATGGATTTTATTACCTTACAGGGTTGTTTGTCCAACAATGGGTCCATAACAGCATTAAAGTCTCCAGCTACTAACAAATTAGAAGAAGCCAGTAGGAGAATCAACTGTTAAAGAGTTTTGAAAAATTCAGCCTGATTTGAATTAGGGGCATAAATATTAAAAAGCTTTAGAGTATCTTTTCCCGAGCTCATGTGTACCTGAATCCACCTTCCCTTAGGATCTGCTGAAACTACATTACGTGCAGCTGAGCATCTTTTATTCACTAGAATAGCCACCCCAGCCTTCTTTCCCACCGCAGGAGCGAAAAAACTATGTTTGACCTATCCCCCTTCTAACTTGGCTAATTCAGTAGCAGATAAATGAATTTCCTGGATAAAATATATATCCGCCTCCAGCTGTTTTAAGAAATTGAGGGCTCCTTTTACTAAGGTGCACTAGCGTTTTTAGCGCATGCAGGATATTACCATGCGCTACACTGTGCACTATGTGGCTAGAACTAGTGCCAGCTCAATGCTGGCATTAAGGTCTAGCACACGAGGCAATGTAGCGCATGCTATTCCGTACATTAATGCCCTAATGCAGCTTAGTAAAAGGAGCCCTGAGTGTTTTTTCCTCTTAATTGGATGATTAAGCCCGTTGACATTCAGTGAAAATATTTTTAAAGCCATGTTGTGATAGTGACCTACTACCAAATAGATTTTTAATTTCCCTTTGAACATAGAAAATTCCAATAATTTCCTCCACATCGAGGAACAAAAACAAAATCCCCCTCCACCCTCCCCAACCCCAACCCAATAAGTATCACATAAACTTGGATGCACCCATAATGGCTAGGAACCACCGTTCACCCCTAGGCACACTAAAATCACCACAAGTAATTCCCCCATTTGACACATAAAATTAATTCAATTATAATTATCTGTCAGAATTACACTTAAAATACTATTAAGCCTAAAAAACAAAAAGAAACAGCTGAACAGTATATAATATAAATAAAATTATTTGTTTAACAATATTCCATTTTAATCTTAAAGTAAGTACCATATTCAATGTATATTTCATGTAAATTAACTTCTTAAGTAGCTAAATGTTTACAGGCTCAAAATGCCCCTATGAAAAAGGATATTCCTAAGCAACCCCATATCAACCTTAATTAATAAGTCAAACTTATTGAATAAATAAAAGTAGAACCTCACTATAACTTAACGAACTAACCAAACTATACTTTTTTTTCTTTTTTTTCCTTTTCTCTTCCCTTTTTCCTTCCCCTTCTTTCTCCTCTCTATTTCCCCTTTCTTAAAAAAAAAGATAAGTAAATTATGTCAGTTTTATATAAATAAATTAGAATTAGAATGACTAAAATGTACTTTTTCCCCCTTTTCCTCTTTCCCCCTTATCCTTTTTTCCCTTCCCTTTCTCTCTCTTATCTCTTTCCCTATCCTTTTCCACCCCTTCCTCCTTGAATATATAAATTGACAGTACGAACAAAACTGATATTAATTAATTGAAATCTATCAAATTTATATAAGTACAGAAAACTAAAAATATTAAAATCAGAAAATAATCAACCCTCTTACTCATTCAATCAGTTAATCCTCATCCATACTCACCCCTATTGACTGTACACCTAGTATCCATTCAATTTTCCAACCCATTTCATCCATTCATTTCATCCATTCATCCATTCATACTTCCTTAAGCTGCTCTCGCTAAATTAATCATTTAACATAGCCAAGTCAGATATGGGGTAGACATCTGAATATGCAGCTGTAGCGCTTGAATAGCAAAGAGTCATCAACTTCACCATATTGGTTAAACTCGACCACCAAATGTGTTCTCCAACGATCCTCCCAACTCTACTTTGTTCATCTTGGCTGCCAAAGTTTTACAGGCATTATGTAACAAATCTTCCCCTTCCTTGTTGTGATATGAGCAGCATCACTGGTCCTGTTGATGCCCCACAGGACTGCAGTTTTAACTTAAGAGATATGGCAACAAGGGCTGAAGCTTGAAACACGAGCAATGGCTACTGGCAGATGGAATGAAATGGTTGTGTGCATATCCAGTGAGGCAAATTATGGCTTTAGGAAGGCTGGGAGCCTAGCAGTCTCTCGATGGCTGCATTGATGTTGACACTGGTGGATATCATGGCCTGCAGGTTGGCCTCCTGGTTGATAAAGCCCATGGCATTCAGCTGCTCCAGCGCAATTTTGGATTCTGCACCTGAGAATCACTATTAGCCAGCATCAAAATTATCTGCTACATGAGTTGCTGCTGCTGCTGAGAGCTGCTGCCTCCATCTCGCATGGATGTGGAAGATGGTGGACTCTCAGGGTTTGTGCTTCCTCCAGTGGAGGGGGGCATTCCAGGCAACCCAAATGAACGGAGGCAGGGAACCAGCCCTGGCGCTTCTGTGTGCTGTGTCTGAAGTACCTGCTGGATTTGTATTGAAAGAGCCTCTGGGTTCAGCATTTGCTGCAGAAATGCTGGTAGCTGAAGCCGTAGTTGTTCCTGGAGCTGATTGATCCCAGGAAAGAGAGGATTATTCCCGATCATCTGTGCTAAGTCTGGGTTTTGTCTGTGCAGTGTTCAGAATTCAGCCCTAAAAGAAGGAGAGCCCCAGCATATAGAAAACACACCACAGAGGCAAAATCTCTGTGAGCCAGGAACATCCAAACCCATGAAAATCTCCTGCAGAGGAAAGCAGAACACCAACCGATCCAACAGCAAGACATAAACAGTTTGAGGAATAGCAGAGGTGAATGCTGTAACCTCCCAGCATTCCAAGTCTCTTTCTGATAATCAGTCATTTTTTAGAGTGTTCAGTTCAGTTCAGTTCAGTTCTTTAGAGTGTTCAGAGAGTGAAAAAAACTTAATTCAAGTTGAAACTGACTAAGCCATTTAAGACCAAAACAGCAAAAAACCCATAAAACAAAAAAACAACTTTATATAAAACAAATATTGCCAACTTAAAATAAAAAAGAAGGAAAATAAATAATTATTGAAAGTCACATCTCTATTCTTATTCTTAGGACATTCCATCTTCATGTTGACTAATGTATTCTTGTAACTTTAGTGGATCCTCGTAGTATATTGTTTTGTTGCAGTGAGTGACCTTCATCTTTGCAGGGGAAAATAATCCATACATTGCCCCCATTTGTTTCAACTGGGGACGAAGTGCCAAAAATTATTTTCTTTTGTAAGCTGTGGCCTTGGCATAATCACGAAAAAAAACCAGTTTAGAATCCTGCCATTTTATGCTCTTTTTCTCCTTGGCTACTTTAAAAATTTCCATCACTTGTGTGAATCTTAGTAACTTAAAAATTATGGGCCTGGGGCCAGTAGGAGTGTTATTTTTCTTGGAAGGGATTCTATGAGCCCTCTCAAATTCTAGAGATGGAGAAAACTTCACAGACAGCACTTTGAGAAACCTACCATATCTTGCCCCTCAATATTTTCAGGAAGTCCCAGAACTCTGATATTATTTCTTCTTTCCCGATTTTCCAAATCTTCCAGTTTTATTGGTAAGGTAATGATAGATTTATGATCCAGCTGAGACTGGACCAGCTGTGTTTCATAGGCTGAAATTCGCTGCTCACAACTATCCAATCTGGAATTGGATATTTGTATTTGATGAGTTAAATTTGTCAGTTCTTCCTGAAGTGAGGTTAACTTTAGAGAGTTATCCTGTAACTTTTGAGAGTTATCCTGCAACATAATTTGCACATTTTTCATTCCTTCTACCAGTTGTTCAAGTACTTCCATAGAATCACCTGGTAAAGGCACTTTTGAAGGAGTCAGAGGAGTTGGTTTCAATCTTTTGCTTTTTCCCTGAAAAGCAAATGCAGATTCCAAGCTTTGTTGTTTTCCCGGGACCATCAGAGATTTTTAAAAAGTCAGTATGAAGGAAATCAGAGTGTAATAAATATTCAGTTTGTGTGCTCAAGGGAGGAGCTCATCAGCTACACAGCCATTCCTGTTGCAGCCAAGTTCTGGAATCAATTTGAGAAATTAATGAGGGGCCACTGAATAGTTTTCAGCCCATCCAACAAAGTTGGGGCAGACTCTATCAAGGGCTATACACTAAGGGCCTGATTATGGAAATGGCACCTACTGTGGTAGACACATGCAAAACGGGCACCTACCATGTGTCAATCACCGGTAGGCACCGCTTCCAGAATCACATCTATTTTCTTCTACAGATGCCTTAAATGAAGGCCAGTATATTACAGGCCTACATTTAAGATATCTGACTTATGCCTATGAGAAGCGCCTATTCAATATCAAAGGACCAATGTCACTATTATCTCATCAACTACTGTATAATTTGCTGTTTAGCAATAATTGGCTGCTTCAGACATGCCATTGTTGTTCGCTCGTTTTTCTCGGCGATACAAAATGATCTTAGTGGCTATGGCTGTGGCTTCTTCATTCGCCCATTCAAAGAATATTTTTAAAACATTTTTTAATAGTTTTAATAATTTTTATCTGTTTTTCTTTATTTTAATTCCTTTTCTTTTATAAAGTGCATAGTGCTCTCATAAATATTTGCAATAAAAAAATTTTTTGCAATAAAAGTTGACTTATCTTAAATATATATAGTATATGGGATGGGAAATACAATGTCTTTTTTCATTCTTACAGGGGATATAATCTTGAAAAAGCCTTACGGCGAAACATGTCGATGTGACAAGCCCCTACCCGATCCTATTAAGGAAACTACATATATTTAAGATAAGTCAACTTTTATTGCAAAAAATTTTTTTATTGCAAATATTTATGAGAGCACTATGCACTTTATAAAAGAAAAGGAATTAAAATAAAGAAAAACAGATAAAAATTATTAAAACTATTAAAAAATGTTTTAAAAATATTCTTTGAATGGGCGAATGAAGAAGCCACAGCCATAGCCACTAAGATCATTTTGTATCGCCGAGAAAAACGAGCGAACAACAATGGCATGTCTGAAGCCCTAAACAGCAAATTATACAGTAGTTGATGAGATAGTAGTGACATTGGTCCTTTGATATTGAATATAAATTATGGACCAATGTTGAAGAAGAGACTGGGTTATTTACTTATATAGTATGAGAAGCGCCTAGGCATACCTAGGCCACTTCCAGCGTAAACCATGCCTACGCTGACCTTAGGCATCCATAGAAGTACCTAGATGTGTCCATACATGCATGAACGATGCCTACATTGTAGGAGTCCTTTGCCCTATCAATTTAAAAACAAAAACAAAAAACATGCATCCCGATTGGTCTGTTAGACAGTGGTAGGACATCTAGTGCCGCCTACAATCGGGACTCTGTTTTTAGAATCAGGCCCTTAGTCCAGCGATTATCCAATGGAACAAAAAAAGTGGAAAATCACTGGTCTAAGTGTATACCCCTCAATGGATACTATCCCAACTTTGTTGGTTGGGCTAAGAACTTTTCAGCAGCTCCTCATATTGCTCTTGACTTTAAGATTTCAGAGCATATAGTTATTTTGCTCATTAACATCAGTGTAAATGGTAATGGACTTGATATACTGCCTTTCTGTGGGTAGAAATCAAAGTGGTTTACATATACTATGTGCAGGTACTTTTTATTCTGTTTTTAATGGGCTCACAATCTAATTTCTGTACCTGGGGCAACAGAGGTTTAAGTGGCTTGCCCAGGGTCCAAAGGAGTTGCAGTGGGAATTGAACCTAGGTACCCAGGCCACAGCAGTAACCATTAGGTTACTCCTCCACTCTTCTGCTTTTTTAAACTCCAGATTGTGCATCAGGATGGTATAATCATGCCCACAGTGTAGACCAATATCTGGACTCCTTTACTCTGTTTTATTAAGAATCTATATCATGCCTTTCCTTTAACTAAATAGAAAACAGGAAATATCTCAATGTTACTATACTTTCTCTTGTTATTTGTATGCAGGTTGGGTAAGCATAAAAATCTGATAATCATAATGGTTTTTTTAATATGTTTTCCCAAAGGTCTTGTCTTAGAAGATATTTAACTCCATCTGCATTGACTTGGTAACCTAAATGCGCCAGATTTGTTGAGAAGTATTTGTTATTCTTCTGGTCAGCTTATAGCACCAGCCTATGCTTGCAGTTCCTGTGAATAATCTTCTGTGTGTTTAGCAGTGGGCCCTATTAGTTTGCTTTCATACAACCAAATTTTAGTTTTCAGTTTTGGCCAAAACCAGGCGATAAACTTTGGTTGCAGTTTCCGTTTTGGACGAAACTACTTAGCTAGACCGATTTGGTGGTAGCTTTGGTTTTGACTGAAACTGAAACCGAAAAAAAATTTTTGTTGCCCTCTACATGGGTAGGTTAGAGGTGTTCACAAAAGATGTGCACAGTGTTGCAGAATAGCAGTGATTCACATCCAATCTGTCCACCAGGATTTAACTACTAAGTCATTCCTCCACTCCATCTGAAACTGTTATGAAATTGCTCTGTTCACATTTCCAGCCAAGCAGAAAAAAAATGTGAAGGAAGAACATCCATCAAACTAAAAATAAATGGCCAAAAACATGCATTAGGACACTGACAAAGATAAGGACCCCAAATGGCCCCAAAACTTAACATGAAGCTGAAATTTGCAGTATGAGAGAATGCAACAGCACACTTAGGGCTAGATTCACTAAAGTTAGTGATTCAATCGCTTTTGGACGATTCCTGGCCAATTTTAAAACAGCTATTGATTCACTATCTTTTTTGCATGCAAATGATTTACACGGAAGGATTTTGAAATGTGTATGATGTGAAGATGATTGAGTATTGTGACAGGCAGGACTCTGTCTCATTCAGACTCTGCTGCTAACCCTACTCCAGTGCCTATTCCTAGAACCAGAAAGCAAACTGTAAAGTCTGGCAAGCATACATCTCACACATTAGAAAGGCAGAGAATAGGACAGAATGCAGCAGCAGCTCAGAATTCCCTTAATCTACCCTATTATTTCTTATTCAAAACTGCAGAAGTAAAAATTAATTTTAAACCTGCGTCTTTACAAGATGACATACAGAGGGTTAAAGAAAGGGGTGGAGTCAGCAGGGCTGACATGTATCAAGCAGGGCTAGAGCCCGGGAAGAATAAAGCTTCCACAGTTGAAAGCTGGAGGGAGGAGTGGCAGAAACAGGAAGAGCAGAGCTACACAGCTGAGAAGTCTGCCAGGCACGTTTGAAAACCCTGTTTCCTTTCCAGTGCCACTGCCTCATTTAAGGCTGCTGTCTGCTACTCCCAGGCAAGGCAAGAGTCAATTTCCCAGAGCAAGGGTAGCTTGGGAGGGGGATGTTTCTGAGGAAAAGTTTGAGCAGACTGGCTGTGGGAAATGAGAGCTTACACTGAGTGGGGGAAGGGAGCCACATTGCAGAGAAGTAGCTCCTATGGAGGTGAATGAACAAGGTTTTGATAATGATATTGTAGAATATGACATGGATTATAGTTGTGAGCCAGAGGAAGGAATGTGTGTGGAAAGCATGTATGAATAAACTTCATTTAGAATAAGACACCTTCCTGGTTAAAAGTGAAGCAAGGATCCTGTTACTGAAGGGATTTGAAACAGAGATTGTTTGAGTGTGGGGACAGGTGTGTTTGAATGAGCTTTGGTGCAGTGTGGGGGAGAAAAGCTCAATATTATTGCAGGGGAAGCCAGGTTTAAAACCAAGGCTGTTGCAAGTGCCAAAGTTTGCCCCCGTCCGGAGACACTGAGTAATTGGGAACACAGGAGATGTACAGGGTCCATTTGGCTGTATTTGAGTGGAGCTTGTTCCCACACCTACTGGCCCAGCTAGGGAGTGTCAGGGCAGTAAGGTGAGAGAGCTCTTTCGAGCTAGGCACAAGAGAGTGCCCGTTATTTGACTGTGGATATTAGTAACAGTCTGAGAATTTAGTGCAGGCAGGAGCACTTCCTGGAGTTGCCTGTAGGTTGAGAGAAGTAAACGTTAGCCCCATTTGCCAAGGCTGCTTGGACTGAGAGAAGGCAGCAGCCCAGAGACAAAAGAAGTAAAACCAATTTGATGTTTTTTTGATTGGGGAATATAGAAATCCTGAACTGTTGGAGATTTGTAAAGTGGGCTGTATTTTTTAAGTATGGACTGAGTTGAAAGCCTGGATAGCGGATTTTGTTGCCAGTTGCCCTGTATAAGGAATAGTCAAGGAAAATAAAATGTTTTGATTTTGAAAGTACAAAAGGAAGAAAAGACTGTTTATTTGGTGAAATCTACACACCTCATTGACATTCTATGGGGACTAGTTCCAAGCGTGCTTGGCCGAGGTTTGACCCCGCCACAGTATGCATGAGAAATAAAGACCCTGCTATTCAGAAACTTTGTCAAGACTAGCTAAAACTGTGCTTAGCCTGAGACACAGTCTAGTAATTAATATCTGATTCTGTAATTTTCCTGGAAATGTCCAGCTTACCTCTTTTGTAATCCACCTAGAACTGTGAAGTTAAGGCGGAATAAAAGTCACAAATGTAATGTAGTAGAGTTTTTTTATTCCAGTGACTGAATGTGAATCAGTCTCTGATTTGTATAGGGCTGTTCTCTTTGAAGTTGAGGCTTTTTTTTCCCACTATAGTGAGTGTGAAGGATGTAAACAGCACTGTATTTTGGATATTAATGTAAGTGTGTAGGTTGACATATATCCAAGTTCTTTTTGTAATTGGGAATGTAGAAGCACCAATGTGGCTACATGTGTAAACATTATAGCCCAGATTCTATAAATACTAGATCTGTACACTTAGCCAATCTAGGCGCCTAAATTAATTTTCTTAATTGGTTTAATTGGTGCCATTAATCGATGGCATTAATTGAAAATGCCAATAAAAACAATTAAAATGCAATTAAAAATGAATTAGCTGGTAGGTGCCTACCACTTTGAGGTAGGCATCTACACTGAGGTGCCTACCAGCAAGTAGGCATGGTTAAGGATGGGTTTGGAATGGATTTGGGGCAGATATTGGGCATGGTTTGACTTATGCATGACATAGTTTATGGGATACAGTGCAGGGAGGGGGGCTGAATACAGAACCTGGCATGGCAGGGAGGGAGGGGAGCTGGGTGCAGAGCCTGGCAGGGAGTGACAGGGGCTGAATGCAGACCCTGGCAGGGGAGAGAGTAAGGGGACAGGGCACATGAATATTAATCCCCTCCCCCTGGCTTATATTCAAGCCAACCTTTTTTCCTCCTTTTTGGGGGGAAAAGGATGCCTTGTCTTATACTTGGATCAACTTATATTCAAGTATATAAGGTATACAACCATTTGTTTTTTATACCATTCTCTTCCAATTAATTAATTCTGTCACTGATACAGGAGATACAGGGGATTCCTAATACATGTCAGGAATATAATATCTCTGCTTATGCAGATGATATCTTGCTTCATTTGAAGAATCCTGAATCTACCATTCCGCATTTGGCTGGGTAAAACTGCTAGAATAGCTTTAGTATCTTTGCAAAAACCAATTGTTGTGGGTGAGGTAAATTTTCCAAATTTCTATAGATACCATCAAGCTTTTATTATGCGGCAGGGTATGTATTGGATCCTAACTGAAGTCTTGGAGCATCTTCTAGATAGGTTGATTTTAGAAAAACAACTTATGCCCCCATTACAATTGACTTTACTTAACTACATACCCAAACACCTACAATGTTTCAAACTAATGCCAACTTTATATTTATCTTCAATGCAACCACTAGTAGTGCATTTGTAAAACAAGGCCTCAGACACATCTCCTCTACCTTAGATAATAATTTGTATCTGGCAGGAATATTGGTGTATAATTCTCCTCTTTGGCCTTAATTCATGTAATATATTTTAAACTCATTTCAAATTTCTTAACACTAATGTGCTCTTTTTTTAGAAGTTTTATAAATAGTTATAATTTATATCTTATGATGAATTTCATACTCAACTTAAATTCATCATGCTTTCAACGCTACTAGAACTTAATGATCCGACATGTTTCGCAAAAGATTTGTTTTATCAAGGATCTCCCAGAGCCGCTATTGCAATCCACCTTACAATTGAGCCATGTTTTGAGTATCAAGTTACCCCGTATTTATAAGAACAATAATATTATTTTGGCTACATGGAAAACCTTACAATTTATTACTATACTGGTACAACAGTCCACGTGTCAATCCTTATGGTTGAACTCCAATATTCAAATTGGCGAGTCTAAGATCCTCTGGAAGCACTGGCTGCGGTCAGGTATACGTACTTTAGACGATGTGTTATTAAATTGGAAAATGCTTGAGTTTTCACGACTGCAACAATCATTTGGTATTACAAAGTCTCAAGTATATAAGTGGTTGCAGTAGAAGCAGGCCATTCAGAAAGGGTTCCCCGATTGGTGAAATTTAAAAAATCAGTATAGCCTGTCGGCTCTATGCTTCCAGACAGATTTGCTAGGGCATCAGGCAGCCAAATGGTATAAATTAATATCTGAATATTTAAATAAGAAACCAAAAATTAATCTAAAATACATTTGGAGCATTGAAATAAAGCAGCAGATTTCTGCTACTCAATGACCATAGATTTGGTCTTGGAGTATGAGATGTACAGCTTTAGCATCTATGAGACAAACCTGGTTTTTTTTGTTACACAGATCTTTTTGAACCCCAATTAGTTTGCAGAAGTTAGATACTGTAGTTCTAAATCTAATAGATGCTGGCACTGTCATCTTGAAATAGGGACACTAGATTATCTGTTGTTCTATTGTCCTTTGATACTCAATTTTTGGAAGTCGACATGGGGACATATCAATATCATACTAGAATCATCAATTCCATTTATCTATGATGTAGTCATCTGTGGGACACTATTGCATATTAAACCCCCATTGGACCGGTATAAATGCCGGCTTTTTGTTATCATTACTGGGATTGCCATGCAAATGGTTACCCACAATTGGAAAAATTGGGATCGGCTTAGTTTTACCTTTTGGTGGGCGAATTTATGTTTGTGTTATAAGTATGAGAAAATGAACACTGACATGTTGAGACATAATAATTTATTCTGATTAGTTTGGAGTCCATTAACAACTTTTGTTACTTTGGTATAGTTGTCTTTTACCTTCAATTTCCTTTAGATTTAAACACACATCCAGGAAAAGGTGGTGGTGGTGGATTATCTCCTTTGTTCCTTGATTGAATGTACTGGAAAGGAGGAGGTTAATTAATTTCGTATTGTTATTGATGGATTGTAAGTGCTGATTCTGATTATTAATGTATGTATAATTTTACGCACTTTGTATTAGCCTTGAAAATTTAATAAAGATTTTTTAAAAAATAAAAATATTATGTCACTGTTGTTATTTCCACTATCTCCTTCAGTAGGGAATTCCAGGCATCAACCACCCTTTTCGTGAAAAAGAATCGGCTTGCTGGGGGATCAGTGCTTTATTTTTGAAGCATAGGAAAGTTGGATTGGAGATACTTTTTCTCCTGATGGGTAGGAAAACAATTGTGTGAGCTTATATTGTAAGTTAATACTTTAAGTTACTATTGTCTTCTATTATATTTAAATTATATTTGATCTAACTATCATTCTACTGGTGTACTATCATTCTGATGTTTTAAGTAACTTTTCTCTGGGAAACTCAGTTTACCACCCTTGTATCTAGGACTGGTGTATTTAAAATTCTACTTGTTCTTATATATTTGAATATAAATCCCTTTAAATACATTTAAATCTTCCATCGTCCATAAAAAGAACCTTCATGTGTCTATGCTGTAAAAGGAGAATCATTAGACTTAGAATGTCATTATTTTCAAGTGTCAAACTTGGCAAATAACTTTTGGCTGTATATCTAAGCCCCAAGTCAGAGTGAATTAAACCCCTAAGTAATAACTAGAACTGGCACTGTATCTCGTGTTAAAAAAAAAATCACCATGCTTAATTTGTATACTGGCATTTCTTAATGGCCTGGAACACACTTTTTTTTTCAATTAAATGACCTGTAATTTATAATGCATGATTGGGATTCCTTTGCAGTTTCAATTGCCTAAATGATTCATCTGCTGGGAGATTTGTGGATCATTATCCACAGATTACAAAATTTGGATCAGCTCATTTCTAGCAGTAATGAAAATCCACCAAATTTCTTCATCACTGTCAAACCAAATCTGTCAGAGATTTTTGTAACCTCCTGCAGCTATTTGCTCCAGATCCCCTACTGAATAATGCAAAAAGCCCCAACGACAAAATAACAAAAACATCGTTAAAAATAAACGGCCATGAATATCCAATCGCCAAAACCATAACAATACTGGGCATCACTCTAGATACTCACTTAACCATGGCTGACCACACAAACGTACTGGTGAAGAAATGCTTTTACACACTGTGGAAGCTAATGACTATTAGAAAATACTTTGACACAACATCCTTCAGATTACTGGTGCAGTCGCTGATCCTGTCTACACTGGATTACTGCAACATCGCCTACCTGGGTATCCCCCAAAAAAAACAGTACAAAAATTAAGATTGGTGCAAAACACTGCAGTTCGCTTGATCTTTGGACTGAGAAAAAAAGACCACATTAGCCCTTATTATAAAAAATTACACTGGCTACCAGTAGAGGCGCGAATACTGTTCAAATTTACATGTATCTGCTTCAAACAAGTCTGGTGCCTAGCACCTTCCTACCTGCAAACACACAACCCCACACGTACCACCAGAAACAAAAACATCTTTGCATACCTAAAGATCACAGGCTGCAAATACAAATCCTTCCTAGACAGAACCTTCATGTTCCAAGCAAACAGACAGCAATCCTGCCTGGGAAACCACATAAATAAAGCCAGACAGACCTATAACACATTCCGAAAACCAATTAAAACCGCTCTATTTGACAAATTCCTTGCTTAATCAGATGACCTCTCTCAGGTATTCTTTCCCCTTTCAACCCCAACGTATTATGTAACATCTTTCTTCTCTCATATATTCTTTACCCATGCTTCTCCAATTTACTATGTAACATCCTTCTTCTTGCAGTTTGTAATTCACTGATTGTCCAGCCTTCTTTCTATGTGAACCGCCTAGAAGTCAATTTAACTATGGCGGTATAGAAAAATAAAAGTTATTATTATTATTATTATTACTAATAAAAGAATTTCTTTATGTACCCAGGGAATATCCTCTGTCTTATAGAACACATAACGAGGGTGTATATTGCTTTTAGAAAGGTACTAAAACTTTTTTATTCCATAAGTTCTTGATTAGTAAGGGAGAGTCTGTTGACCCTAACAAGGTTATTGGAAACTGAGGATAAAGGATTAATGTACCTATAAATGTACCTTGTATTTCCCTGGTATTTTCCCAGGTTTTCTTGAATGTAAGCCACACTGATCCTGTATAAGGAAATAGTTTATTAAAAAATTGCAATAGCATAACATAACACATTATTATACTAATGAGGTAATTTTTGAAGGGTTAAGGTGTGCCTTTATGTGCGGGACCATCAGAGTGAAATAGACTGCCAGTGTATTTTTGGCCAAACAGGAGATGCTACCTCATCACAGTAGAACAAAAGGAAACAGAGAAGGTGACCTGTAATGCTCAACATCATTATTTGTCAATCAACACCTGACACGTATGCATTTCAGCCGTGAGACTTGCCTCAGGGGTCTTATGATTGAAGTGTTCAAGCCAAAGGTCCTCTGTGTTCATCCCATGCTTTTTTGAATTCTTTCACCAATTTCCTCTCCACCACTTCCCTCAGGAGCACATTCCAGGCATCAACCATCCTCTCCATAAAGAAGAAGAAATTTCTAACATTACTCTTGAGTCAACCACCCCTCAACCTCAAATTATGCCCCATCAGTGTGGGTGTAGAAGGGGTTTTTGTTTAGGAGAAGGGAGATATGATAGACATTTTAATACTTATGTGGCATAAATACTCATGAGGCGAGTCTCTTTCAGTTGAAAGGTAACTCCAGAGTGAGAGGGCATAGAATGAGGCTAAGAGATGATAGGCTCAGGAGTAATCTAAGGAAATACCTTTCTACAGAAAGGGTGGTATATGCATGGAATAGTCTGCCTGTAGATGTGGTAGAGACAAAGACTGTGTCAGAATTTAAGAAAGTGTGGGGCATGCATATGGGATCTCTTAGGGAGAGGAGGAGGTAATGGATGATGCAGATAGGCAGACTGGATGGGCCATCTGGCCTTTATCTGACATCATGTTTATATGTTTCTAGGAGGATCAATATACAGTATATGTTATGGTTGTGGTGATTGTTTTGGGGATAGTTTATTGGGAAGAGGGGATGTGATATGGGTGATCATAGCTAGTAAGAAGAAAGGGAGGTTTTAATCCTGGGTGGCTTATATTGGGGATGTGAAGAATGATGAATTGTATGTATAATGGAATCTTCAGTTCACGTGTGACATTATCACAAGTAATGATGAAGCATTTCAACACTGTGGATCTTGCAGATAAGTGAGAGAAAGGAGTATAAAGGTTTATGTGATTGTTCATAACAGCTATTTTGGCACTGACTAGCTGATTCTACTAAGAAGATATAGAGACAATAAGGCCAATCTGGAAAAAGTAGAAAGGGGGGAGTGATTTGGAACATATTGTGAATGTATACAGATTTTAGCTGCTTATCCTAAGAATAAACAGTGGATTTCCCCAAGCCATCTCAATAATGGTTATGGACTTTTCATTTAGGAAATTATCCAAACCTTTTTTAAGTCCTACTATGCCAATTGATTTCACTACATTCTCCGACAATGAATTTGAGTTTAATTAAACTTTGAGGTCCTTTTACTAAGGCGCGCTAGTGTGTCTTAGCGCTCGCTAAATGCTAACGCGCAGCAATACGTCCATAGGATATAATGGACGCATTAGCATTTAGCACGCGCTAAGACGCACTAGCGCGCCTTAGTAAAATGACCCCTTTGAGTAAAGAAACATTTTCTCTGGTTTGTTTGAAATCTACTACTTAGTAGCTTCATTGCATGCCCCCTAGTCCTAGTATTTTTAGAAACAGTAAACAAGTGATTTGTGTGTCGCATATACCTATTCAGGCTCTAGGCGACATTCAGAGAGGGGTTGAAAAGGGATCAGGAGGAGGAAATTAAAGGGGCCTTGAAAGGGGGGGGAGGGTAAGAGGGGGGCAAGAAAACCATAGTTGTCTAGGAGCTCATCTAGTGAAAGAGGTGGAAAGATTCATTTCTGAGAAGTCAAGTAGGTTAAGCGATTCCAGCACCTTTTATTTAGATGCTGGCAGGTGCTTCAGCCTTGCTGCTTTTTGCCACATCTAATGGCATTTTTCAATTAATATAGATGTTGGTAGGGTGCCTACCCCCTTAATACCTCCATAAAATGACACAATGATAATTTCCTATCTTATGCTAGTCCTAAACACTGATATACAGAATGAGCCATAGAAACTGTAATCCATCCCTCTGAAGACCTATGACATAATGCCATTCTTGTAAATAGGGGAAAAGGTCCCTTATGGACAATTCAAATAAAAAACACAATGTTTCAAATGGCAATAAATTCCCATGGCCATCAAGGAGATCTCCTGCCCATGTTAAACCCTGAGTTTGCCATCAATACTCACTCAAAGATTAGCAAGGTGCATGCAATTTTTTTCTCATGTCAGCGGCAAGTTCAAATTTGTGTGTGTGTGTGTGTGTGTGTGTAAGCAACAAGTTCTAAAAATCAACAATTTTCCAGATCTGCAAGTATTTTTCTGTGAACGACCATGGAAATCTCTGAGCAACACTCCTAGAATGTTTGAGCAATTGCTCCCATGCTCAGTTTAGAGGGATCATAGCTTGACATTTACGTTAGACCTCAGTATCCAAACCAGGTGATTTTGGTTACTCTGGCTTGTTAGTTGGACCGAGCATTGTTTTATCCCAGACCTGTCATCTGTGAACATATACGCCACAGGTTTTAGTGACCCCTGATGCAGGCGTTCCTCAGACGCCGAAACACAGTGCTATGTCGGGTCCACAGCTTCTGCTTGTGTCCTTTTCTGAAATAAACAAGTTGGTTTTACATCAGTGTTCTTCAGTGGAGTGTTCATTGTCCGTTCCCACTTCCTTTTGTACTGCTACTAGTGGAGTAACACATAATCTATGACACAACTTCCTCCAGTTTTCAGACCATATGACAAGTTGCTCTCTCCCCTAACTGTAATTAATTAGCGTGAAGCACTTAGGACCCTGAAAGAGGGGAAAGAATCACGCTCTCCAGTCTGTCTGGGGTATAGTATGTAGAGCCTTTCACCTCAAGGGAAGCGGAATGCTGTCTTGTTTGGGGGGGGGGCCAAGGCACTCTGCCCTAGCCCTGGCGAAATCGTGTGGCAGCTTCAATTTTAAATGATCGGGCAGCTGCCGCACACCATCAAAAAGAAGGCCTGCCCTGGGAAGTCTTCATTCTGCTTCTGGGGGCAGGCCTGCTCCTTGAAGCTGCGTGGCAGCGGCTGCCCGATCATTTTAAGTTAAACCCTGGGAGTCGGGAGGGTGGGCAGGCACCAGTTTTTGGGGAGGCCATGGCCCCTGTGGCCTCCCCTGTTCTGACGCCTATGTTTCACCTAATCTCTAACTGAGCACATGCCAGTTTTGAAGCAATTACACTGGTTACCAGTTCTGTTTCGGGTACAACATAGAGTTGTTTCTGTGGTTCATCAGACTGTTTTCCATCAAACACCATGGTATTTTCAGCAAGTGGTGGTGCTCTATAAGCCTAATAGATCCTTATGATCTGAAAATCAAAGGCTATTAAATCCAATAGTGCAGGAAAATTATACTAAATACTAGAGCAATGACGTTCTGCGTTGCTGGTGTTAAGATGTGGAGCGCTCTAGTGGGCCAATTGTGCCTGTGTGTAAACCGATGTCAAGTTATAGCATAACATTCTGCTTATATACCGCAGGACCGTGAAGCTCTATGCGGTTTACAAAAGAGAAAATTGTTACAATTGAATAGAATATCATAGGGCTCCTTTTACTAAGCTGCGCAAGAGGTTTTAGCGCGCGCTACATTGCCGCACACGCTACACGCTAACGCCTCCACAGAGCTGGCGTTAGTATTTTCCACGTAGCACGCTAAAAACGCTAGTTTCAGCTTAGTAAAAGGAGCCCTTAGTTTCCTATATACTTGGTGAACAAATATGTTTTCAAATGCCTCCTGAAATCTAAACAAGTGCTGGAAGTCACGATTAAGAAATTTAAGTCTTTGTCCCAGGATGCTGCCTGATAGGATAAGAGATGTTGGTGGAATTTTTTTTTTATTTACATCCTTTTACTGATGGAAAAATGAAAGTGGCATGTGAACGTCTAGTATGTTTACTAATTGCAAGTGAAAATACATTTTTGAGGTAACTAGGGGTAAGACCAAATAAGGTTTTATAGCATAAACACCCAAACTTAAACTTAATCCGAACCTCTACTGACAACCAGTGCAATTAATGAAAGAAGATGGTCAGACTTCTATAGCTTGCATTTTGGACAATGTGCAATCTGTGCAAGTTTTTCAATGTTCCTGCCAAGTTAGAAATATTACAGTAATCCAATTGACGCAGGACCAGGGAGTGAACCAGGAGTCTGAATGAGGTGACATCAAAGTATGCTCTGATTTAGTTATTTGTAACTGCATTTCTGTGAATTGTTAGCAAGCATTTGAAGAGAAGAAACTGTTTAACTATGGCTCTCTTTTACTAAGGTGCACTAACTGATTAGCACAGCGTTAATCGATGTAGCGTGCGCGAAACGCTAATGCATGCATGTTAGCCTGACGCGTTAGCATTTAGTGCACGCTAATTCAATTAGTATGTGCTAATCGGTTAGCGCATCTTAGTAAAAGAGGAGGTATGTCTGCTCTGTATTCTTGAGATTTATTAGCTGATATTTGAAGAGCAGAAATTGTTTAATTATGCAGATTTAAAGATTTTATTTTGTTTCTTATTTTATGTATGTTTTCATTGATGTAAACTGTTTACTTTTTTGTAAATGTTATAAAAATATTTTAAAATAAATAAATTGTAAAGGTTAAGATCTAATAATCCCCAACCTGTCTTCTGGGTGGGACTAGAGCAGGCCTAAAAAATAAATATGCATTCTCCATTCCAGAATGTGTCCAAAGAGAACATTGGGATTTACACTTCCTATCTAGAATGTCTAGATTTCAGAAAAGTGATCCAATCGAGCAGCACCAATGGAATTTTTAGAATATCCAGTTCTTTGTGGCGTATACACCAACCTCTTTTTAACTATCCCACTCTTAACAGCCATCTCTCCTCCTCTTCTGTTTGTCTTCCAGGGAAATACTGTGAAACAATTCCACTTATTAATAAACACAACACTATAGAGCAGGGGTGTCCAACCTGTGGCCCAAGGGCCACATGCGGCCCTGTGAAGTATTTTGTACGGCCCCAGTCGAGGGCGATGCAGTGTTTTCCTCTGCTGCCCCCAGGTGTTTACCGTCTTGCTGGCTCCCTCCTCTGTCTTGCTGCAGTGTTTGCGCGTTTGTGCGGCCCCAGAAACATTTTTTTTGGCCAATGCGGCCCAGGGAAGCCAAAAGGTTGGACACCCCTGCTATAGAGCATATGGTTCCTTCTCCCAAACCCCTACAGAGCTATTGTCTAGGGCCTAGACACTCTTCCCTGAGCTTCAGCATACCTCAGTATGGGTGTAGAAGAAAGACCCAAACCCAAACTCAATGCTTGACTTTAGAGACAACTCATTTCTTCCAGAGCCCGTGGACACACTGGGGCCCTTTGGAAAAGAACAAGTGTTTGAGTCCTTTCTGTTAGTAGTACATTCCAAGCTGGACAATTTTACTTTTTTTTTTTTTTTTTTAATAAGTCTTTATTGATTTTCCATTACTAACAAAAAATGCAACACAATATTCATATCAGTAACAATAACAACTAAGCACTTAAATTTGATCAATAGCAGTGCAACAATATAAGCCCTCCCCCACCCCACAATTACATCAAGGAATCACACTAAAGATATATCCCTCCCCTTTATTATTGTTCAATAGCACACTGTTGGGAAAAAGAAAATAGGCAAAAAAAATCAAACAAATAAATACATATATAGATATGGTTGACCTACATGATCTGCCTATCCTAACGTGGATATTTAATGCAGCTGTTCGAATTGTTTGAAAACTCATCAAAAAATGCAGTCTGAATGTAACCCACCATTGATCTGCAGTAAATGGAAGCCAAATCTCTTCTTAATTAGTATCATCCAATCACCTTTTTACATTTCTTCAGAACCCACACTGTGAACTGTTTAATGGACTATTATTTATAAAGTGACAAAGAGCCTGCAGGAAAAGACACATAGGAAGCAGTAAAAAGTAGCAGTATCTGTGAAAAATGTATTGCAAAATAATGGAGGCAAAGATGTTTTGTTAAGATGGGCTTCTCTGGCATTTTACTGTATAGGTGAACACTGCTCCAATTACTGGTAACAATAACCAAAGAGATAGAGATATAGATTCATTACTTTCAACATCCTTAACAGTCCGCCAGTGAATTTGCTTATCTCCTTTTTCTACTGAACATAGGCTAAGGGGAAGGGGGGGGGGAATAAACAAAGAACAGAGTGGAGTGAATATGCCACAAATTACCACAAACACACTGTGACTCAATGCACTTTTCATTTCTCTCCTCATTAACTGTGTCTTGCTCAAAATGAGGGACTGGGTCTAAACATAATCAAGTCCTACAGATAACAATTGGCTTGGCTGCTGGGGCAGTCATCACCTTCCAGCTACTGGGAAATAAATTTAGAAATAAAATGAGTTAAAATAAAATTCACTCCGCTCTCTTTGCTGTGCTCAGATAATTTGAAGGCCATCAGGGCCTGCAGAAACAATCCATCTCGCCCTGAAAAGGAAAGCAGCCTGTGCCAGTACCAATAAGGCATGTCTTTAGTGTTATCAAGAGTAAGTATAATTACACAGAGGAAAGGCCATCAAAGCGTCTTGGACTCTGGTATTTTTTTTTTCCTGAGGTCTTCATCAATAGGGCTGTCTGAATGAGAAGAATAAGTGGTAGAAGAAAGAAAAAAAAATAATATCCTCCAGATTGGTGTGACTGACCCACAGTCTTGTAAAACATTATAATTTGCATGCTGTAGGAAGATTCAATAGAAAATATGCTGTCTTCTAGCAGGAATCAGGAAGAATTAATTTCAAAACTCTGTCCATGTTCTCGTAGTTCTGGTTCTCTCAGTTTTTCTTTTTTTTAGCTGCTGAGCTACTGAAGTACTTCTTGTTTGAAATTATTTAACCAAATATTTGATTTGGGGGTCTTGCAGCCTGAAGACATTTCTTAACTTTGGTGAATGAAATATTTAAATCCTCTAACAAAAGTCTGTGACTCTAAGACCATATGTAGCTCAGGAGCAAGAGACAGACACTTCTTCGTTGCCAGCTCTTAAACCATTTCTTGTAATACTCGATAAGCTTTCTTACACTATGTATGGGACTCATTCTTCTTCTTCAGATGAGCAGAGTTCTATTAACAACATCGTAAAGAAACATCTCTAAAATACTAGGAGGTCCTGAAAAGTTCTCAGCCCAACAAGCCAACTTCCTAAATTCTGAGTATTATTTTGCCACTGTAGCAGAAAAGAGTGTTATCTTATTTTGTTAATGTGCCAATTTCCAGAAACACAATTCTGTGTTATGACATTGTTTCAGATCATTGATTAAACCATAGCCACATCATTCTCTTCTAGGTTGGGCTGAGAATTTTTCAGTACCCCCTCATAGGACTGTACCAAATATTCATATTCAATTCAATTTGGTCCCAAATACTGTCTCAAATACATTACGGGGCTCTACTGTGCTGAATCCTACTGAAATAAACACTTGCTCTTTGATTTCATTTTGCTTCATTCATATTTGGCTGAATAATATTTTTCATCATTCATATTTGGCCAACTGGTAAAATATGCCCTTTGGTACAATTCTACTCAGTGGCTTAGCAAGGGTGAGAGGCGCCAGGGGTGGTGGCGCTCCTCCCCACTCTTGTCTCCACCCCCTGATCACCCCTGCCGCACGCAGGCCCTCCCTTCCCTTCCTCTTACCTCTAGTTGTTCACTGCTGCGAGCAACAAGAGCTTCAACGTGTTCCTTGCAATCCTTGTTGGCTCTCCCTCTGATGTCACTTCCTATGCGTGCCACCTGGGTTGACATCAGTGGGAGAGATGATGTGGTCGCGAGTAGCATGTTGAAGTTCTTGCTTGCGGTGGTGACAACCAGAGGTATGGGGGAAGGGAAGGGGATGTGCATGGGTGGAGAGGGGAGGAGTGGGAAGAGGCGGGGTAGAGAGGAAGAGGGGTTTCGGTGCCCCCACCAACATGGCACCCGGGGCAGACTTACTGCGCCATTGCTTCTACTTTAAAACAGCTTTTAATTAATTTACCCCCTCTTTTACTAAGGTGCACCAATCGAATTAGCACATGCTAAACACTAACGTATCCATAGACTAGCATGCATATGTTAGCATTTAGCGCGCACTAATTCGATTAGCGCACCTTAGTAAAAGAGGGTCTTAATCTTGATTTGTGGATGTTATAAGTGTTTTAATATATGTGCATCTTGTACTCCACCTAGAAGGATTGATAGGTGGATAATAAATATTTTTAAATAAATAAATACATGTAGAAGGGCATTTTTAAAATATGATATCTAAGTTTAATTTGGGATGTTTTGTGAAAAACGTCCAACAATCAAGTGGCAAATATGGCAGTTTTCAAACCAGGAAAACATCTAATCATTTTCTAGACCTGTTTGTGCTTATTGCATCTTTCTTTAGGTAACATTATATTTTAAAAAAATGTCCTAGAGAAAAATGCATAAGAAGAAGCCATTGAGACAACGTGAGGCCAGCATTTTTAGTACACTGGCCAAAGAGATATCCCAGCACAGCAGTGGGTAGTCTAGGGAGCACTATAGTGCATTTCACATAAAAGGTCCCATGTACCACTCTCACTGTAACCCTTTTATATTGCATGGTGAGCCCCCAAGGAACTGACAAAAAAACCAAACAACTTTACTCACTGTGCACCATTACAATAGCCTTCAAGTCTGCAGGTGACATCTACATGCAGGTACAGTTTCCCCTTACCTATAGTCTACCACACTGACCGCTAGCCTACTCCTGGGACCTGCTTGCATCAGTGATAGGAATGACCATTATATCTGAAGCTGTCATTAACTCCAAGATAGGATATGTTATCTCTTTTTTTATTAGCCACCCTCTGAATGTGACCTATTTATTCCAGGTTCTGGCTTCACCCTCCCAGGCACATTCTCTAACCCTATTGACCTTTTCCTCTGTCTCCTAGGCTTTGGTGTATCTTTTGTACCTCTCCCTGCAAAGAGGTCAACATCCTGTACAAAAAGGCAGCTATCCTTTTACACGACCCAATATCCTTCTAGAATTGAACCCTGAATTTATTTACTACTACTACTACTATTATTTATCATTTCTATAGTGCTGAAAGGCATATGCAGCACTGTACATTTGGAGGGGCATAATCAAAACGTCCAAGTGCTGATAATAAAAAACAACTGTCTGTTTTAAGCCCCTCCCACTGAATCCCAAGATGCATTGGTCTGGAGAAGGCCCGTCATTCTCAGCACGCATCCCTGGAAGCAGGAGGGAGTGGGCTTCCCTCCTTCTGATTTTGCAGCGGAAGGTACGGGGGTGTCAGGTGATATGGAGGGTGTTCCATGATGTTGGGCGGTGATTGGGGGGCGGCAGAAATGTTGGGGGATGTCGGGAGAGGGGTGTAGGGCTCCACAACTCAACTGATCCTGGCAGGGGGAATCCCCATCAGCTGAGCTGGCAGGAATATCCAAAACCAGCTCAGCTGATGGGGATTCCTCTGCCACGATCAGATAAGGTAGTTGGGTACATCTACAAAACTTGCTTTTGTGCGTTTTTTTATGAGAACGTATTTGTTTTTGGAAAAAGGCAAGAATAATTACTAGAGTGAAGAATTTAATAATGCATAGCACAAAAAGATATAGAATATAACTGGAAAATGAAAAAAGTGAGAGAGAAAAACTGTAAAAAGCAAAAAAAAAAAAGCAAAAGACAGGACATAAAGGGCAAACAATCAAAACATTTCTAAATTGAAAGATAGATTGGCAAGATTACAAAAGCACGTCCTTTACAGCCTGCAAAAGGACTGTTTTATTCTGGATCTGTGAGAAGGGGCGGGCACCCTTAGAATATCTTCCTCTGTTTTGCGAAATGCCATCTGTGGAGAGCAGGTTTGGAAGTGGCAAACTTCTAAAACAAAGCTGGCCATCCTACAGAGATGAATCATGAAAGGAGCAATGCGTGCAGTGGGTGGTACAGGAAAACTGACAATCGGGGCAGGTTGACAGTTGGGATGGGGGCACAAGATTGTCCCACCTCTTTCTGAGCAAAGATGATAAATAAAAACATAACTAATTAATTATGCAGTAACAAGGCAGGGAAAAACAAACGTATAATTATAGCATTAGAAAAAAAAATCATGCTCTCACATATTCCTTCTAACACCAGTAGCCATAATTTGCTAATACTTCCATAATACCTTTGCTTTTATTTTATTTTATGACTCGCCTCCCTTGTGTAACGTGAATATATGGTCATGACTGCATGATGGTAAGCATGCTACTTTTTTTTTTTTTTCATAATGACTGCAGGAACATTTTTAAGCCAGACCCCTTTTCAATCAAAACTGAGAGATTAATTTGATCAAAGAAATCATAGTAGGCTTTGTTAACTGACTAGTCAGACTGGGATCATGGCTACCACTGATAAAATGGTGTTGGGCCTGTCTACTTACCACCACTGTTCCTTTGAAGCTGAACGGGAGTCCTCCAACTGCATTGCTGCTGGTGGTGGGGAGTGGGGGTGATGCTTCAATATTGTACTTTGAATCACTAGGACAGGCAGGTTCCCTGGAGTCCTGCAGAGCTTGCCTGTTCCTCAGTATTGAAAATGTGATAGTGAAACAGCACCCCCCACTGGCATGACTATAGGTTGAGGACTCCCGCACAGCTTAGAGCAGTGTCATTCAAACTGTGTGCTGCGGTGTGCCCTGAAGAGATTCCGGGTGTGCCACAAGAGATTCCAGAATTTTACTTTATTTTTTTTAAATTCCCTTCATAAGTATACACTAAAATAGATGACATGTACGTTGTGTATGCAAGAGTCTGTCAATGTTATGAGCGTCTGCATGTGTAAGGCTACAAACACCCAGACAAGCATCATTCTTTGAAGTGATTGGTCCTTGAAAACTAATGACAAGTAATTGTAGTTTTATTTTCACGCAGTAGCTATCCTACCTTGAGCAACAGAACAATCAAGGCTTTGTAACCATTTTGATCTTCATATGTTTGCAATCTTGGATTTTCAGCTCTGACAGAAATTAAATTGAAAAAAGAAAAAAAAAAAAAAAAGAGAACGACTGTAGATGGTGGATAATGAAATGCATGTTTGTTTGTTGACTATTGAGCTCAGTTTTGATTTAATTTGCACTCAAAAACAAGCTCATCCATCACATTGATTAGCAATTCTATTCTATCTACTTTAGTTTCACCATTGTTACAATAATCCATACATAGATTAAAGAACTTTAAATAAATAACTCTCAAATATTAATTTTTTGTTGGTTTTGCGATTTTTTTCATTTCAATTATGATGTGCCATGAAAAATATTTGCTCCATTTAGTGTGCCAGAGTTAATAATGTTTGAGAGACACTGGCTTAGAGGGAACAGTGTATAACACCTCTCCCCCAAAAAAATGATAAAGAGGAAAGAAAAAACAATTTGAAGGGATTAACATTATGCCCACACGGTCAATACATATGGTGGGAGGTTGGTTATTTATTTATTTACAATAATTTATAACCCACCTATCCAAAAATCTAGGTGAGGAACAAAAATACATACACAATAAATACAAACACAAATCAACATTACAAGCAGGAATAAAATTCAAACAATCTCAAAACTTGCACCAAAAATCCACTCATAGAGCAAAGTCTTCACCCCTTTTCTAAAATGTAAAAGCACATCAGTTTGGAACAAAAACAACAGAAGACCATTCCAAAGCATTGGACCTGGACAGAAAGCATTGAATTCCGAAAACTCAAAAGTCACCCCATGGCCATTGATGGGACTTCCAAACAAATTTTGTCAGAGGACTGCAACTCACACAAAGGATGATACCACTGTAGCAGAGCACGAACGCTTAATGGACAATTAGACTGGAGCACTTTAAAGATCAAGCAAAGAACTTTAAACTCCACCTGCATGTCAACTGGAAACCAACGAAGCTCACGAAGTATCGGAGTGATGTGATCATATTTCGAGACATGCACAATAAGACGTGCCACAGCATTTTGAACTAGCTGTAACGCTTGCAACACATATTTTGTCAAACCCAAATAAATAGAATTACAATAGTTAAGCAGAGGGATTATCAACAACATACCAACGGAACAAAAATTCTCCCCAGAAAGATAGTCACGTAACCTCCGAACCAAGCGCAGCTTTAAAAATCACACTAGAAATGACCTTCTTAATATGAGCCTTAAAAGACAATGCGGAATCAAAAACAACTCCCAGATACCTACACTGCCCTCATATTAGAATAAACTCATCTGCAAGAACAATGTCTGCTGGACAAGATGCTACTTTCTTACTGCATCCAATTTAAAGCAGTTCCGTCTTTGCAACATTTAATTTCTCATTAATGGGTTCTCACTGCTGATTGATTGATGGTCATATGAAGTCTTAGACAGCGGAGGATATTTCTCAGAGTATAAGGAAAGGGAACATGCGACTCACTTGTTTGTTTTGCAGTGGTTATCAGTAAGCCTCTCGCCTATCCTTTTAGTTTATCAGTTTCTTGTTGATTTAATTTATGTCATCATTTGTCATAGCTTTATAGTTTAGGGAGGAAGTGGGGAGAGGTTACACAAGTCTTCACTTATTTAAAATGAGGTAGATAAGAACATAACAAAAGCCATACTGGCTCAAACAAATGGTTCTTGTAGGTCAGTACTATTTCCAGCAATGGTCAATTAAGGTCACAAGTACCTGGCAGAAACACAAATAGTAGCAACATTCCTTGCTACCAATCCCTGGGCAAGCAGAGGCTTACCCCTTGTCTATCTCAATATCAGACTTTGGACTTTTCCACCAGGAGCTTATCCAAACCTTTTTTTTAAACCCAGCTATGGTAACCGCTTTTATCATATCATCTGGCAATGAGTTCCAGAGCTTAACTATTCGTAGACTGAAAAAAAATATATCCTCCTTTTATTGTAAAAATATTCCCATGGAATTTCTAATTCCACTATATCTTTTTTGAGATACAATGGCCAGAAATGAGCACAATACTCAAGGTGAGGTTGCACTCCTCAAGGGCAATGTACATTTGGTTGTCTTTCTGTGAGTATCCTATCACCAGCAGCAGACCTGCTTATAAGGTGCACTATGTACAATCAGAAAAAAGTGAGGAGGAAAGGACAGTCCTTCTTTAGGAACACACCAATTTCATTGGAGAATCACATAAAACTCAGCTCAACATGGCCAGTGTTTCGACACATAAATAATGTGTCTTCATCAGGAGTCGTTATGAATCCCCTCAAAGGTTTGAGAATGAAAAACAGTAGACAGTAATCTACAAACAGAGCGATTCACCAGAGCAGCAGGATGCAAAACCCACTTCCAAATGTTGAAGTGAAAGTCAAGTTGAGCTGTAATCCATCTTATGTGATTCTCCAGTGAAGCTCGTGTGTTCCTAAGGAAGGACTATCCTTTCGGCCTCACTTTTTCTGCCTGTGCATCTACTGCGTGGGGTACAACTTTCCTGTTTCTTTTTGGCACTATGCACAATGTCACTGGAGTTGATTCTTCAACAATTTAAGCAACAACCGGCTGGTGCTTTGTGATTTCTCATCCATGGATAGTAGAAGGAGAAGAGATAAGGAAAATCTTACTCTTTCTTGCAAATTTAAGGTATGCAACAAAGGAACAGCCCTCTTTCCTTATGGTAGACCTGCTATGGGGCATGAGAACAGCTCAAGAGATGTATTTTAAGTAGGACATTTCCATGGTTTACTTATATGTGAAGATGTAAAACTGGAGATATACTAACAATCAGATAGCCCAAATCTTCTAGTAGAGATATGCACGGCAAAAAAATAGTTTGGTTAATTCTTATTTTAAACAAAGTTTTTGCAATTTTCATGCAAGTTTTTTCTGTTTTTACCACAAATGTGTGTGTGTGTGTGAGGGATGTGTGTTGAAACTGTATGCATGAAAGAACTTTTTTGCACACCCAAATCTATTATCCACGTATTCATTCATAGGTATGTGAACCAAATGAACGATCATGAATGCACACAATCTTCAAAAATATACCTAGACTCTCTTTCCTCTCTCTAACTTTCCAAATTCCCTGCGGTGTTTCCCACAATTAATCTGAAAGCAGCTGCCAAAGCTGAGCTAAAACAGAGAAAATTGCACTCATGGTCCCCAAAGCCTCTCATTCTCTCTTTCCAGAATGGAACTGATAAGAAGAATAGCTTGCACGGAACAGAGTTTTCAACACAAATTAAAGACTTTGCTACCCCCCATACTTGGGCAGGTTCCTCATTTCTCAACCCTCACTTTACGTGCATGGGCAGAAAGAACTGCAAGTAATTGCTCCTTTTCTTCCTACTTTTTGCAAAACTACTACTGCTGAAAGCAGAGTAGCTTTCTGAAATTAACATTTACACAGGTATGCAATATTCATGTGTTAATACCACTATTTACATGTGGATATGTTCCTAAAATAATGGCCTTAGGAACAAAGGGCTAGATTCACTAAGCAAACCGATCATGTACCGATTAGTTTGCGACCCCTTTGTGACCCGATTTCCCTCTGACCCAATTCACTAACCTCTCCTGCGATCTGCTTCCAATCTGTGCATGCAAATTAGAGGAAACGGCATGCAAAGTAGACAGGGACGTGATTCACTAAACAGAAGAAGGAAGATCAATTGGGCTTGCCGATCAGAAGTGAAATGACTGCTGAGGACCAGTCGCTTCACTTGTTACCGACTCTCCTGCCCTTTAAAACCACAGGCTGGTAATGCGCTTTTGCAGAATACATAAAAAAGGAATTAATTTTTTATATATTCTGTAAAATGCATTGCAAGCCCATGGTTTTAACCTGACCCCCTCCCCCAAGCTGATGTTCCTCCACAGTGATTCTTGCACTAATGCCCCCCACAATGATGCCTGCCCCCCTGCGCCAATGCCCCCTCGCACCATCGCAATGATGCACCCTCTGCGCCAATGCCACACAAAAGACAGGAGGGATGCCACCTCCCTACTGCCATCTCAAACCCATCCTGGCTGGGCCCATCCCGTTCCATCTCCTTCTCTATAGCTTAAGCTAGGCCAGCTGGCCCGGCCCACCCCCCTCCCCATACTTTGAAAATCGTTGGGAGCAAGTGGGGTGCTCGGTCCCTCCTGCTCCTCCAGCCTCCTGCGCAGCAATGACGGCCTTAGGCCATGACCCGATGCATCATCTGATGCACAGGGAAGGGCCTAAGGCCCTGACTGGCTGAGGCGCTTCGGGTTCCTCCCTTGGAAGGGGCCTGGGGCGTGTAAGCCAATCGGACTTAATTAGGGAGGAGTCTAAGGAAGTATCTGATTGACTAAAAACAATGGCCAATCAGGGACTTCCTTAGACTCCTCCCTAAGGAAGTGAGGGTGGGGGGAGGTAAATAGGAATATAGTAATGTGGAAAAGTTTCAGCCATAAAATAATTTACCTAGCAATGTTTTTGGTAGGTTGCCAAAGGAACGCCAGGCAGCATCTCCACTAGCCATTAGTTTGCTGATTACCAAACATAGTTAGAGCAGCCAGCTGAGAACTAGGGAAGCAAGGGCTCAAATCCCACTGATGTTGCTTGAGATCTTGGACTTAGCCCTCCATTGTGTCAGGTATAAAACTTAAAAATTGTAAAACCACAAGGGACATGAAAATACCTATTGAATGTAACTTGCCTTGAGCCCTTACTGAGAAAGGTATGTCTAAATCCTAAATCCAATACCAGGCATAGTGTAAAGTAATACAATATGCTACAAATGTCACTCAGGACTTACAGAGGAATTCCAACATACCATAATAGCAGTAACATCCACAAGTCACACTAGCACCTACCAAGGAAAAGACTGCAATGACCACTAAAACATCAATAAACTGGAGAGTGTGGCACAGCAGTTAAAGCTACAGCCTTAGTATCTTGACGTTGTGGGTTCAATCCCATGCTGCTCCTTGTGACCCTGGGCAAGTCACTTAATCCCTCTATTGCCCCAGATACATTAGATAGATTGTGACCACACTGGGATAGACATGGAAAAATGCTTGAGTACTTGAATAAATTCATGTAAACTGTTCTGAGCTCCCCTGTGAGAATGGTATAAAAAACGGAATAAATAAAACATCAATCATGCAATCAGTGCTAACAGAAAATCATGTCTCTTTCAAACATGCAGAACACAGATCTTCACCCAGTATAGAATAAGTAACCACAATACAAAAAATTAAACTGAACTTCCAAGAAGCTAGACTCTTCATACAGTGCAACACCAGAGAAAGTGTGTGTCCCCCTGTACTGTGCAACATATTATAGTAGATTGACATATTCCAACCATTACATAACAAATGCAAAAAAAAAAAAAGGAAATTGGACTAAATGTATTTTTCAATTAGCTTTCAGTGGCCAAAACCTCCTTCCTTGGTACAGGACAGTATACTGCTATTATGGTATCCTGTCCTAACCTGAGGAAGAATGTTTTGGTTTCTAAAGCAAGTCAAAAAGGTATTAAAATTAATCCAATAAAAAGATAACAGTTTACGTATTTCCATTTTCTATTTTTACTTATTAATGTTTATTAACACAGCTGCCACGCTCCTGCATCTTAAAGTGAAACCAATTTTTTCTACCTTTGTTGTCTGATTATTTACTTTTTAAAATTAAGTTGGCACCAGCTTCTCCACTTTTGCTTCCTCCCTTCCATCATCTCCCTCTTCTCTGTCCCTCTCCCCACCCCAACATCTACCACCTCTCTCCCCTGTTCTATCCAGAATGTGTTCTCCACTTCTATGCAGCATCTTCCCCCCTCCCCTTCCATCATCTTCCTCTTGTCTGTTTACCATCCAGTGTCAGCAAACTCCCTTGTCTCTCCCCCACTTCCATACAGCACCTTCTGTGCCCCCTCTCATTGCCTTCCAGCATCTCCCCTTTCTCGTCTTTCTTCCATCATCTTCCACCATTTGTCTCTTCTCCACACCAATTTTCTCTTCCATCCAGTATCTGCTCTCTGTCTCCCCCCTTCTATAAAGCATCTGCCCCCTCTCCCTTTCCATCAGTATCTCCTAGTTTCTCCCCTTCCATACAGCATCAGCCCCTCTCTCTTTCTATCTGGTGTCTTCCTCTCTCTTACCTCCTCTCCCTTTCATCATGTCTGTCTCCTGTCTCTCATCTCTTTTATACAGGCCTCTAACTTCCTCCTTCTAGACAGTTTCTTCACCCTCTCTCTCCCTTGCCATCAATATTCCTGTCCTCTTTGTATCTCTTTCCTTCCATACATCTGACCACTCTCTCCTCTTTTGCTTCTCCCTTCTATTATATCCCTCCTCTCTACCCCCAACATCTGCCCTCTTTTCCCCCTGTTCTATCCAGAATCTGTCCTTCCCTCTCTCTCCTCTTCTATCCTTATCTTTCTCTTGTCTCCCTTTCCACCCAGCATTGGCCACCTCTCTTTCTCCCCCGCCCCCCCCCACACTGCTATATAGTCTAATTTTTTTCTCTTTTCTCTTTCTTATCCCCTTTCACTTCCCCCTTCCATCACCTTCCACCTCTGTCTCTTCCCCACACCATCTGCCCTCATTCTCTCCCCTCTTATATAAAGCACTTTCAATTTCTCTCTATTTCTATCCAGTGTCTTCCTCTTTCTCACCTCCTCCCCCTTTCATTACGTTTGCCTCCTGTCTCTTTATCCTGGCTGCTGATTCTTGTGCCTTCCCCTCCTCCCTTCAATGGCCACCCCAAGCATTGCTGCTGCTTCTCTAAATGTGCAGCAGCAGCAGCAAAACAGCCCACCTCATTCTTCTGCATCCACACTCGCAGCCCCTAATATCTTCCGGTTCCAGGATAGAGCCAGGCGCCAATCAGACTAAGTCAGCGAGTGTAGCCCTGCAGGAGAGTAAGGCAAGGTGTTTTGCCACTGCTGCTGCTCATTTAGAGAAGGAGCAGCAGCAGAAGCTGCCACGATGGCGAAGGGAGGGAGGTGAGGAAATGCTGCTCCTGGTGTGCGGCAGTCCTAAATTGCTTCGCAGGGTCTTCAAAAGAGGTGCGTGGCAGCGCTGCCACACAGCTTAGACTCTGCCACACAACTTAGACTCTGGGAGACAGGAGATATGATAGATGGGTATAAATTTGTGAATTGGCCTAATTTACCAGTGCCTAATACAGATGACTAATGACACCTAATCAGGCCTACTTTCAGCACCTAACCAGACCTACTTTTCAGGTAGGTGCCTTGACTCAGGTGTCACTAGACGTCGCACAGTATTCCATGCAAAGCTTTAATTTTTTTTTTTAATTCTCTTATATCAGTTTTTAATGGTGTGATCAATTACCATGCCAATTAAACCAATTAAAAACAATTGTTTTATGCAGAATTCAGTTAGGCTTCATTAGGCCAGTGGCGTACCTAGGGGGGGCGGGGGGCAGATCCGCCCCGGGTGCATGCCCCAAGGGGGTGCACAGGAGAGAGCTGAACAGGGACGACGGGGGACCCGTGAGGTTAAATATAACTCGAGCCGCGAGGCTCGTCTTCTGCTCCTACCTGCCTTGCCGTGCACACATAGCTGACCGGAAGTCTTCCCCGATGTCAGCGCTGATGTCGGAGGGCAGGCTTTGCTTAAGCCCTCCCTCCGACATCAGCGCTGACATCGGGGAAGACTTCCGGTTGGCTATGTATGTGCGGCAGGGCAGGTAGGAGCAGAAGTTGAGCCTCGCGGCTCGAGTTGTATTTGGCTGAGAAAGTTGCTAAGATGAGGGCTAGGAGGCAAACGCGGAACACAAAAGGGGGGAGGGAGTGCATTTTTGGACACAAGGCATGAACTTGGGAGAGAGGATGGAGAAAGGGAGGGAAAGAGGTGGGGGAGTGAGTGCATTTTTGGACACAGAAGGCATGGACTTGGGAGAGAGGAAGGGAGGGAAAGAGATGGTTGTGTACACAGGAATGGAAGAAAGGAAAATTTTTGATCATAGGGAGGGAGAGAGGTACAGACAGTGGAATACCAAGGTGGGGATGAGGGGGGGCGGACCACCCCGGGTTTACGCCCCAAGGGGGTGCACAGTTGGCCACCCTCCAGTGTTCTCCCTAGGCCGGCAAACTGCGGCTCTTTAGCCACTTGAGTGCCATCGGGAACAGGCCGGCGCCGAGTTCTCCCTGCTTTTCCCTATGGGGCCAACCAACTCTCGCCGCCCGCGTCAATTCTGACGTCGGAGAGGACATTCTGGGCCAGCCAATTGCTGCCTGGCTGGCCCAGAACGTCCTCTCCGACGTTAGAATTGACGTTGGGCGACGAGAGTTGGTCGGCCCCGTGGGGAAGAGAAGCAGTGCGAACTCGGCGCCGGCCTGTTCCCGATGGCGGCAGTGGCAGCCTATTCCCCAGTGGCGGTGGCAGCATTTTCCCAATGGTGGTGGCATGGGGAGGGGAGGGCAGGGAGAAAGAAAGAAAGGGGGGGACAGGGAGCCAGAAAGAAAGAAAGGGGGCAGGGTGAAATAAAGAAAAATGGGGCACGGAGAGAGAGAGAGAAAGACAGACAGAATGAAAGAGGGCATGGAGAGAGAAAGAAAGAAGGGGGCAGGGTGAAACAAAGAAAGAAATGGGGCATGGAGAGAGAGAGAAAGACAGACATACAGAAAGAAAGGGGTATGGAGAGAGAGAAAAAGAAAGAAGGGGGTAGGGTGAACCAAATAAAAAGTTTGGGGAGGGAATGAGGTCTGGAGGAGAGGAAGCATACAGGAGGCTGAAAGAAGGGAAGAAATATTGGATACACAGTCAGAAGAATAAAGTGCAACCAGAGACTGATGAAATTACCAAAGGTAGGAAAAATGATTTTATTTTCAATTTAGTGATCAAAATGTGTCCGTTTTGAGAATTTATATATGCTGTCTATATTTTGCACTATTCTGTACAATTGTCAATTTATAAATCAGCGTCTTCTCCCCACTCTCTCTTCCCCATTTCCCTTCAGCGTTCTCAGCCCATTCTCTCTCCACTTTCCTTCAGCGTACGTACATAAAAACAAGCAAGTAATTTTATATCATTTTCATTCTATTTATTCATAGCGCAATAGCGTTTTTTAGCGCAGGGAGCCTATGAGCGTTGAGAGCAGCGTGGGGCATTCAGCGCAGCTCCCTGCGCTAAAAAACGCTATCGTGGTTTAGTAAAAAGGGAGGGGGAATATTTGTCTATTTTTGTATAGTTGTTACTGAGGTGACATTGCATAAAGTCATCTGCCTTGACCTCTTTGAAAACCCGCGGAATATAAATGATAATTAACATTTTCTTTGCGTACAGCGTGCTTTGTGTTTTTTAAATTTAATTGTTGGTAGATCATTTTGACTTGGCCAAAAAGGTAAGGGGGAGGGAGGGAGGGGAGCTGCTGAAAGACATCTAGTAATCCTTGCAGGCTTGACTGTACAGGGAATTATTTTTGTAAAATCATGTTTTGTTATGTGACTGGCATTATTTAGACTTTAATTTCTATGAATGAATAGAATGAAAATGATATAAAATTACTTGCTTGTTTTTATGTGCGTGCGCTGAAGGAAAGTGGAAAGAGAATGGGCTGAGAACGCTGAAGGGAAATGGGGAAGAGAGAGTGGGGAGAAGACACTGATTTATAAATTGACAATTGTACAGAATATTGTTTCTTTTTATACTTTAATATAAACAATTCAAGGCTTGTGTGGATGGAATCAGGTGGTTTGCGGAGATGGGGACCGAGCTTACAGGGATTAGTCCAATAAAATGGTATTTTTGTATTTCTCATTATTTGTTTTATTTTTAATTGTTAATTTGTAAAGTGATGATTGTTATGTATCAGTTTTTTCAAATTTACATCTACTGTCTTTATATTTTGCACTGTATTAGAGGACATGTGTTACTGTTTTTGTGGTGTTGCATTGTATCCAGGGTCTGGTTTCTTGGCGGTTCAGTTTAACTTTTGTCTACATATTTCTATTTTTAGTTTGTGATTATTTCATATTGGGCGAGGGTGTATCTCTGTTCTGTGTGTATGAAAAGAACAGTTTTCAGTTGGCATTGACTACAGGATCAATTGACTGTGCGGGATCTGGCTTGTTTAGTTTTACAATGTATGTGTTGGTGTTCTAGTACTCACTGCAATGTTTAAGATGCTGCCTTTTCCTAGGTACACTCTTGTGCAATATGTGGATTGTTACTAAAAATCATATTTTTCATAAAGATGGGGGGTGTCAAAACCTAGGCACCATTTATAGAATTTCCCCCTGTATGTTTATGTTCCATTTGATACACCACTTGCCTTTCCTGGATCTCAGAAGTTTACTGCATCGCATAATAAAAATCAGCAAGGTTAGAAATAGAAACTCCACTGGTTATAGGACATACTTAACATAGTCATTCCAAAGCCAATTCATTCAGAAAAGATCCAGAGGAAGGTTACTAAAATGGTGCGTGTTCTTTATCATAAGGCGTATGGGGACTGACTTAACGGTCTCAATATGTATACTTTAGAGGAAAGGCGGGAGGGGGAGATATGATAGAGATGCTTAAATACCTACATGGCATAAATGTGCATGAGTCAAGTCTCTTTCATTTGAAAGGAATCTCTGGAATGAGAGGGCATAGGATGAAGTTAAGAGGTGATAGGCTCAGGAGTAATCTAAGGAAATACCTTTTTACAGAAAGGGTGGTAGATGCATGGAACAGTCTCCTGGAAGAAGTGGTGAAGACAGAGACTGTGTCTATATTCAAGAAGGCATGGTAAGAGCGGATAGCATAGCTGGTTTTAAGAAAGGTTTGGACAAGTTCCTGGAGGAAAAGTCCATAGCCTATCATTGAGAAAGACATGGGGGAAGCCACTGCTTGCCCTGGATCAGTAGCATGGAATGTTGCTACTCCTTGGGTTTTGGCCAGATACTAGGGACCTGGATTGGCCACTGTGAGAATGGGCTACTGGGCTTGATGGACCATTGGTCTGACACAGTAAGGCTTTTCAAGTTTCAAGTTTATTAAAAATTTGTTTGACCGCTTAATCCAACTTCTAAGCGGTTAACATAATAAAATTACACAAAAACAGAATAAACATATTGAAACAGGGAAGACAAATGACTTACTCAAACATACGGCAACAAAAGGGCAGGTGGGGAGGAACTACAATAAGTATGTTATGTTCTTATGATCTCTTAGAAAGAGGAAGAGATAATGGTTACTACAGATGGGTAAACTAGATGGGCCATTTCACCTTTATCTGCCATCATGTCTCTATGTTTCTATCTGGAAGGTGTGAGGCAGGAAGAATTCCCACTTGCTCTTGCATCTGTGCCATCATCTGCAAAATGGTGGTGACCAAACCCTATGGTACATCCTAGGACTCACTACTGGAAGTCAGTCTGCTAAATAAGGGCATATGGGCTCAGTTAACTCAAATTCTTTCTAATATTTCAATAACGGACAGTAAAAAGCAACCTAACAGTTATTTTATGAAGATATTTATTTAGATTGTATAGAGAAGCTGATGCTATGAGTGCTCTATTGATACCTCCTACTCTGCACAGAGACATGGCCAAAATGCTGACTCATCCAAAGAAATTTGTGAATTTTATTAACATCTGACAGCCTTCAGACTCAAATATATTTACTCCAGCAGAAGGATGGTGTATGTCTGCATTCGAACTCTGTGGTGGTCGTGTAGTTTCCAATGCATCCATAAAGACTAATGCTGAACATTTTAGAGATGTGCATTTTTAAGAGTACATGCAAGCTAATAGCGAATCTTTAAAAATTTAGGGGCAGATTCTGTAAATGGCACCTAAAAAAGATAGGGGCCTAAAGTTAGACACCTAGGCCCAAATTCTGTATAGGACACCCGGGAGAGGTGTCCTATACAGAATCAGGCTTACACTAAAACCCGATTCTGTAACCGGCGTCCATGTTACAGACGCTGGTTAGAGAATTGGGTTAGATTAGACACGGCCGCTACACTTATCGCGGCAAGGGATATGTATAGCGGCTGCCTGTCCAATCGCCGGCAGGAGGATGCCCAACTCCTCCTGCCGGAACCCCTCGGACCCCCCTCCCCCCAAACTGGTGATCACTGGCAGGAGGAAGCCCAACTCCTCCTGCCGGAACCCCCCGGACACCCTCCGGAACCCCCATGCTAACGACAACCCCCCCCCCCAACTAACCTCCCTCCCCCAACTAACCTTTAAATGTTGGTCGGCTGGACGGGTCTTTCTTCTCTATCCAGCAGTTAGGAAAGTTACTCTCAACGGCAATACCATTCATTACGAGGAACCGGCTAAGCTAGATGAATTTCTGAGTGAACACTTGGACTCAATGACTTAAATGTGCAGAAGTGACTACATATCCAATTATTTTGTTTATATATTTATTTTATTTTATAAATAGTGAAAGTGCTTTGACTGAAGTTTTTTTTTGGTTTTTTTTTTTTTTTACCAGTGGACCAGTGGAGACAGAGCTCATTTTATTTGGGGTGGGACATGAGTGTGTTCTATATTCTATGACAGTAAACAGGAAGAAATCTTCAGCCAAAGAGATGCCTTGAGGATTTCTATGGATACTACATTTCTTGTTCCCTTGCCTCGTCATGCTTGATTTGTGGGCAGCACTGCTGGGAATGGGATCAGAATTATTTGTCGAACCTATATTATACCCCCATGGGACAAGGATTCTAGCCTAGTGACACTGCTCACCATCATTGTGAACTTGATTTGCTGAAAGAAATACTAAGGGAAACGCAGAGCACAGCCCAAATCTTTGACTGCGTGGTCTACACTGAAGGCTCTGCCATGGGAGCTCCTTTGCTGATTGTAGTCATTGTGGCACGTAAGGTAACTCAGCTGTGGTAGAGGCCCCTCCTAATGATGGATTATATTGAGCTGGGGAAGATGATCACAGGAGGCAAAAATCCCTCGGTACTGTACGTGAGCAGGGAAACTCCCTGGTATTGTATATTCTGAGCATTGGTTCCGGAAAATCGGGAAAACCATTGGCATTGCTGTGGGGAATGGTCAGGACCAGTTTGCCTGTGTGTTACATTCGTCAAATGACTCTAGCCAGGCTATATCATCGAACAGATAGTCAGGAAGGGATTATAATTTGTGGAATTGCCCTATACTGTTAAAGAATTGGATGTCTCCTTCTCTGGGATCCTCTTATAAGTTGAGGAAGATGCCAGTAATAAACTGCTATGGAGGGCCTGCTTCACTGGAGATTTCTGCTTTTCACTCCAAGAAACGCTTTGTTCTATGCCGGTTGAAATCACAGTGCTGGCAAGGGCATAATGTGGTTCCCGGGAGGTGTTGATTATTGGAGGGGTAAGAATTAATATACTGACTGCAAGATCTGATGGCGATCAAGTGTAAGGAGAGATGGGCTCTTTGCCACGGTGGAGAGGCTCTGTATTGTCAGAGGTGAGGCCAAGGAGGATAACTCCACTGGAGCAGTACTGGTCCACATAGAGATATTGAACACATAACTTATGCTATGGCTTCAGTAGACAAAATAGTGCACTGAAACTTAATTTATAAAAGTATGAGACTTAAACTAGCCACCAAATAATACATTTAAATAGAAAGTATTGAGAAAACTACACTCAAGTTCCTCAGTTTGCCACACAGTTTTTGACGTATGGTAGCTGTCCTCATAGGAACCGATAACGTGTAATTTTGTTTTTTTTCTTTTTTTTGTATATCAATAAACAACTTATAAGGTGCTTGTGCTTAGTTTTTCATGATATAATTGCAATAGTAGCAAAAGTAGCAATTACTTATCTTTTTTATGTTTTACATAGCAACTGGGTCTGGCTCAATCCCCACCGACGCGTTTCATTATTTCATCAGGGTCGGGGAAGGAGTACGCTGTGAAAAACACACAAATATTAATACATGACCCAGTGAATTTAAGTAGTTTCAAATTTAAAAAGTCAAAAAGTTGCTATCAGGCTTACCAGAGCAGTTGAATATCTTAGCAGAACGCTAAATCCATAGGTATTGAGCCGGAAGTGAAAAACCGGCGAAAATGAGGCTGTTAAATCCTAAAAACCCCGGTCATGTGACCCAAAACTGGCCAATGAACTCCTTAGAAAAAAGCCTTTAACACAGAGCCCTGAATTAAATGCTTGCTGTTAACCAATCGCTGGTCAGATTCAGACCATGAGGATACATAGTATTGAGTTTAAACATCCACCGAAGCTCTTTGATGTTTAGATTATGTTCATAATTACCTCCCTCCCACCCGATGTGTACAGTGTCAATGATGCGCCATTTGAGGTCAGTGATTTTATGATTCATTAAAGCCCAGTGGCGAACTAAAGGGGCAGTTTCAACCCCAGTGTTGACACGGGACTTGTGTTCGTTGAGCCTGATATTCATAGGTCTAGTAGTGCGTCCTATGCAGATTTTAGGACAAGGACACATAATCATGTATATAACATGATCCGTCTTGCAGTTGGTTCTGGCTTTCGCGGTATAAATTTGACCAGTCTGTGGATGGCTCCAAGTTTCCCCTTCTAAAGCATAGTTACACCATTGGCACTGACCGCACCTATAATGGCCCATCACCATAGGGGGGTCAATTTGTTTATATTTATAGTGACCAATAAGTTCCCCTAAGTTTTTGGCTCTCTTGAAAGCAAAGATGGGAGAGTCAAATTCAGCTCCAAAAATCAACTGGATAATGTGCCAGTGTTTGAGTATAATCTTCTTAATGTCATAAGCTAGGTGGGAAAATTGTTGAACACACACCAACAATTTCTCATCTTCGGATTTTTGTTTATATTGAAGAAGTTGATATCTATGTGCATATTTGGCTCGAGTGTATGCTTGTCGTATTATATATTTGGGATATCCTCGCTGTTTAAATCGGTTCTTCAATATCCGAGCTTGAGATTTATATTCAGCAATGGAATGGCATAGTCTCCTTAGACGTAAAAATTGGCTATGGGGAAGACTGTTTTTGAGTTGTTGTGGGTGGAAGCTGTGGTAGCGAAGGAGGCTATTCCTATCGGTGGCCTTCCGATAAATTGTTGTTAATAATGATCCCTGCGATTTGAAGATAATCATGTCCAAGAATGGTATCTCATGCTGATTGATGGTGGCGGAAAATTGGATATTAGGATCTACTTGATTCAACCACATGAGAAATAAATTGAATGTTTGGATGTCAGATTTCCAAATGCAAAAGATGTCATCCAAATAACGTCTCCAGACAGTGATGTTACGAAACCAATGGGAAGTATATATATGCTGTTCCTCCAACTGGGCCATGTATAGAGTGGCAACAGAAGGGGCTAAGGAAGCCCCCATGGCAATCCCATGGGTCTGTAGATAAAACTCCCCATTGCACCAAAAGTAGCTCTTAGTAAGAACTAATGTTGCCAATTCCATCAAAAAAGAGGAAGAGACTCTTTGGCAATGAGTTTGGTTTTCAAATATCTTTTGAAGTAAAGACAAGGCACCTTGTGTAGGAATCATAGTATATAGTGCTTTGACATCTAGTGTTATCAACAAACCCTCGGTTTGCAACTGTGGAATACTATTCAAAATATTGATCATGTGAGTACTATCCTTCACATGAGATTTAATCTTCAGAACTTCTTTCCGTAAAAATAAATCCAAAAATTTTGAAAGGGGTTCGAGCACAGAATGAGTCATAGATACGATGGGTCGTCCAGGGGGGTGAGATAGAGATTTGTGTATTTTTGGTAAAAATCTAATACGTGGAGTGTTGTGAAAGGGAGGACAAAGAAAAGCCGCCTCTTTCGTTGTTAATATTTTTTTCTTAAGGGCGCCTGACACTATGACAGAAATGTGCATTTTAAGATTGTTAACAGGATCCTCCAGCAATTTTTTGTAGAAGCGGACGTCATCTACTTGTTTGACGACTTCCAACAGGTAGTCAGTATGAGATTGAAGTACTATGGCACCTCCTTTGTCAGCACGAGAAATTACCATGTTCTGGTTATTATGTAATTCCTTCAACGCTTGTCTTTGCTTCTTAGTAAGATTGTCGGAAGAAAAGATGGAGTTTTCTTCCAAGATTTCTACATCGTGGAGAACCAAATCCATCCAGGTGGTTAAATTCGGATGAAGGGGCAAAGGAGGATGCCAACCCGATTTGTTTGATATCAAGGAAGCGTCGACCATGGGTTCTTTGTCCAAAAAATAATGCTGGGTGTGTAATTTGCGTAAAAATTTATAAAGAGCCAAACGGGTTTCAAAGGGATCATAAAGCTTAGTTGGAACAAAGCCTAAACCCAAGGCTAATAAAGACAACTGGTCAGGGGTGATCCTAATATCTGATATATTAATTATGGCTGAAAGGTCTTCTGGGATCTGGTCTGTGGGCCTTGATGGCCTTGTGGTTGGAACGCTACCCGTCTTCCTCGATTGCCGCGATATTTTTGGCGGCCCCGACTTCCTTGTGGGTAGTAGTTTTTTGACCCTGAAATGGAACCAGAGCTATCACTACCAGAAGACAAACTAGAGGATCCCTGATCATCAACATATGGTTGTTGAGGTCGTGTAGCATTGGTTGATTTGAACATCCATAAGTATACTTTATTATTGGAATAGTCCCTTTCATCGCGTTTGTATTTCTTTATTTTCGTTTGTTTAATCTTATTCTTATATGTTTCTAAGGAGATACGTTGATCATCTTCTTGTTTTGTGAATTCCATTTCAGAGATACCAGAGGTTTTAATGTTTATTACCATTTGATCGATATTGTCCTTAAGTTCAGCTTCTAATTTGGTTGTTTGCTCTATGATCAGCAGCATGAGATCCATGCTGTATTTATTCAATATAGCACACCACTTATCCAGAAATTCAGAATCGTATGCAAACAATGTGGGAGCTTTCTGTATACGTAAACCTCTGGGAATCATTGATGATGTAACATATTGAGCTAAGGTGTTTGCATGTAATTCAGCTCTAGTTAATCTTTGATACAGTATCTCCAGTTCACCCCAAGAAGAGGAAGAAGTATTTTCCTGTATAGTGTCATACAAGACAGGTCTATTAGTCAATGTGGTTCTTTGTTCCTCCGAAAAACTAAATGTTTTTTGGTTAACAATATTTTGTACGTGTGCCATAATCTTGAAAAATCAATGACAAAATAGTGCACTGAAACTTAATTTATAAAAGTATGAGACTTAAACTAGCCACCAAATAATACATTTAAATAGAAAGTATTGAGAAAACTACACTCAAGTTCCTCAGTTTGCCACACAGTTTTTGACGTATGGTAGCTGTCCTCATAGGAACCGATAACGTGTAATTTTGTTTTTTTTCTTTTTTTTGTATATCAATAAACAACTTATAAGGTGCTTGTGCTTAGTTTTTCATGATATAATTGCAATAGTAGCAAAAGTAGCAATTACTTATCTTTTTTATGTTTTACATAGCAACTGGGTCTGGCTCAATCCCCACCGACGCGTTTCATTATTTCATCAGGGTCGGGGAAGGAGTACGCTGTGAAAAACACACAAATATTAATACATGACCCAGTGAATTTAAGTAGTTTCAAATTTAAAAAGTCAAAAAGTTGCTATCAGGCTTACCAGAGCAGTTGAATATCTTAGCAGAACGCTAAATCCATAGGTATTGAGCCGGAAGTGAAAAAACCGGCGAAAATGAGGCTGTTAAATCCTAAAAACCCCGGTCATGTGACCCAAAACTGGCCAATGAACTCCTTAGAAAAAAGCCTTTAACACAGAGCCCTGAATTAAATGCTTGCTGTTAACCAATCGCTGGTCAGATTCAGACCATGAGGATACATAGTATTGAGTTTAAACATCCACCGAAGCTCTTTGATGTTTAGATTATGTTCATAATTACCTCCCTCCCACCCGATGTGTACAGTGTCAATGATGCGCCATTTGAGGTCAGTGATTTTATGATTCATTAAAGCCCAGTGGCGAACTAAAGGGGCAGTTTCAACCCCAGTGTTGACACGGGACTTGTGTTCGTTGAGCCTGATATTCATAGGTCTAGTAGTGCGTCCTATGTAGATTTTAGGACAAGGACACATAATCATGTATATAACATGATCCGTCTTGCAGTTGGTTCTGGCTTTCGCGGTATAAATTTGACCAGTCTGTGGATGGCTCCAAGTTTCCCCTTCTAAAGCATAGTTACACCATTGGCACTGACCGCACCTATAATGGCCCATCACCATAGGGGGGTCAATTTGTTTATATTTATAGTGACCAATAAGTTCCCCTAAGTTTTTGGCTCTCTTGAAAGCAAAGATGGGAGAGTCAAATTCAGCTCCAAAAATCAACTGGATAATGTGCCAGTGTTTGAGTATAATCTTCTTAATGTCATAAGCTAGGTGGGAAAATTGTTGAACACACACCAACAATTTCTCATCTTCGGATTTTTGTTTATATTGAAGAAGTTGATATCTATGTGCATATTTGGCTCGAGTGTATGCTTGTCGTATTATATATTTGGGATATCCTCGCTGTTTAAATCGGTTCTTCAATATCCGAGCTTGAGATTTATATTCAGCAATGGAATGGCATAGTCTCCTTAGACGTAAAAATTGGCTATGGGGAAGACTGTTTTTGAGTTGTTGTGGGTGGAAGCTGTGGTAGCGAAGGAGGCTATTCCTATCGGTGGCCTTCCGATAAATTGTTGTTAATAATGATCCCTGCGATTTGAAGATAATCATGTCCAAGAATGGTATCTCATGCTGATTGATGGTGGCGGAAAATTGGATATTAGGATCTACTTGATTCAACCACATGAGAAATAAATTGAATGTTTGGATGTCAGATTTCCAAATGCAAAAGATGTCATCCAAATAACGTCTCCAGACAGTGATGTTACGAAACCAATGGGAAGTATATATATGCTGTTCCTCCAACTGGGCCATGTATAGAGTGGCAACAGAAGGGGCTAAGGAAGCCCCCATGGCAATCCCATGGGTCTGTAGATAAAACTCCCCATTGCACCAAAAGTAGCTCTTAGTAAGAACTAATGTTGCCAATTCCATCAAAAAAGAGGAAGAGACTCTTTGGCAATGAGTTTGGTTTTCAAATATCTTTTGAAGTAAAGACAAGGCACCTTGTGTAGGAATCATAGTATATAGTGCTTTGACATCTAGTGTTATCAACAAACCCTCGGTTTGCAACTGTGGAATACTATTCAAAATATTGATCATGTGAGTACTATCCTTCACATGAGATTTAATCTTCAGAACTTCTTTCCGTAAAAATAAATCCAAAAATTTTGAAAGGGGTTCGAGCACAGAATGAGTCATAGATACGATGGGTCGTCCAGGGGGGTGAGATAGAGATTTGTGTATTTTTGGTAAAAATCTAATACGTGGAGTGTTGTGAAAGGGAGGACAAAGAAAAGCCGCCTCTTTCGTTGTTAATATTTTTTTCTTAAGGGCGCCTGACACTATGACAGAAATGTGCATTTTAAGATTGTTAACAGGATCCTCCAGCAATTTTTTGTAGAAGCGGACGTCATCTACTTGTTTGACGACTTCCAACAGGTAGTCAGTATGAGATTGAAGTACTATGGCACCTCCTTTGTCAGCACGAGAAATTACCATGTTCTGGTTATTATGTAATTCCTTCAACGCTTGTCTTTGCTTCTTAGTAAGATTGTCGGAAGAAAAGATGGAGTTTTCTTCCAAGATTTCTACATCGTGGAGAACCAAATCCATCCAGGTGGTTAAATTCGGATGAAGGGGCAAAGGAGGATGCCAACCTGATTTGTTTGATATCAAGGAAGCGTCGACCATGGGTTCTTTGTCCAAAAAATAATGCTGGGTGTGTAATTTGCGTAAAAATTTATAAAGAGCCAAACGGGTTTCAAAGGGATCATAAAGCTTAGTTGGAACAAAGCCTAAACCCAAGGCTAATAAAGACAACTGGTCAGGGGTGATCCTAATATCTGATATATTAATTATGGCTGAAAGGTCTTCTGGGATCTGGTCTGTGGGCCTTGATGGCCTTGTGGTTGGAACGCTACCCGTCTTCCTCGATTGCCGTGATATTTTTGGCGGCCCCGACTTCCTTGTGGGTAGTAGTTTTTTGACCCTGAAATGGAACCAGAGCTATCACTACCAGAAGACAAACTAGAGGATCCCTGATCATCAACATATGGTTGTTGAGGTCGTGTAGCATTGGTTGATTTGAACATCCATAAGTATACTTTATTATTGGAATAGTCCCTTTCATCGCGTTTGTATTTCTTTATTTTCGTTTGTTTAATCTTATTCTTATATGTTTCTAAGGAGATACGTTGATCATCTTCTTGTTTTGTGAATTCCATTTCAGAGATACCAGAGGTTTTAATGTTTATTACCATTTGATCGATATTGTCCTTAAGTTCAGCTTCTAATTTGGTTGTTTGCTCTATGATCAGCAGCATGAGATCCATGCTGCATTTATTCAATATAGCACACCACTTATCCAGAAATTCAGAATCGTATGCAAACAATGTGGGAGCTTTCTGTATACGTAAACCTCTGGGAATCATTGATGATGTAACATATTGAGCTAAGGTGTTTGCATGTAATTCAGCTCTAGTTAATCTTTGATACAGTATCTCCAGTTCACCCCAAGAAGAGGAAGAAGTATTTTCCTGTATAGTGTCATACAAGACAGGTCTATTAGTCAATGTGGTTCTTTGTTCCTCCGAAAAACTAAATGTTTTTGGTTAACAATATTTTGTACGTGTGCCATAATCTTGAAAAATCAATGACAAAATAGTGCACTGAAACTTAATTTATAAAAGTATGAGACTTAAACTAGCCACCAAATAATACATTTAAATAGAAAGTATTGAGAAAACTACACTCAAGTTCCTCAGTTTGCCACACAGTTTTTGACGTATGGTAGCTGTCCTCATAGGAACCGATAACGTGTAATTTTGTTTTTTTTCTTTTTTTTGTATATCAATAAACAACTTATAAGGTGCTTGTGCTTAGTTTTTCATGATATAATTGCAATAGTAGCAAAAGTAGCAATTACTTATCTTTTTTATGTTTTACATAGCAACTGGGTCTGGCTCAATCCCCACCGACGCGTTTCATTATTTCATCAGGGTCGGGGAAGGAGTACGCTGTGAAAAACACACAAATATTAATACATGACCCAGTGAATTTAAGTAGTTTCAAATTTAAAAAGTCAAAAAGTTGCTATCAGGCTTACCAGAGCAGTTGAATATCTTAGCAGAACGCTAAATCCATAGGTATTGAGCCGGAAGTGAAAAACCGGCGAAAATGAGGCTGTTAAATCCTAAAAACCCCGGTCATGTGACCCAAAACTGGCCAATGAACTCCTTAGAAAAAAGCCTTTAACACAGAGCCCTGAATTTGCATTAGTATTTTCCATTTAGCACGTGGTTTGCACACACTAATCTTCAGCGCATGCTAAAAATGCTAGTGTACCTTAGTAAAAGGAGCCCTTAGTGTAATTTCAGCAGATCCTGTAGGAAGATGGATTCAGGTATGCATGAGCTCAGGAAAATATATTCTGACGCTATTTAATATGTATGCCCCTCATTCAAATCAGGCTAAATTTTTCAAAACTCTTCAACAGTTGCTTTTGCCACTGGCTTCTTCTAATTTAATAGTAGCTGGGGACTTTAATGCTGTTATAGATCCCTTGGACAAATAACCTAGTAAGCTAATCAAACTAATGGGCTTAGATAATTTAATATATTCCTGTGGCTTGAAAGATATATGGCGGATTCTTCACTTTTATGCTCAGGAATTTTCTTTCTGCTCCCATGTACATAAATCCTTTTCAAGAATAGATTATATTTTTATTTCATACCCATTAATTCAACAGGTTACAAAAGTCAGCATAGACCCAATTATTTTATCAGATCATGCTGGATTTTGGATTGAATTTAAATTTGCTGAACAAGATTGTAATAGACCTGTTTGGAGATTCAGTAATACATTGCTTGCAGATTTAAACTTTCTTGAGAAATTTCAATTAAAAATGAAGGAATATTTTCAATTCAATAAGAACATAAGAATTGCTGCTGCTGAGTCAGACCAGTGGTCCATAGTGCTCAGCAGTCCGCTCACGTGGCAGCCCTCTGATCAAAGATCAGTGCCCTAACTGAGACTAGCCCTACCTGAGCACGTTCCAGTTCAGTAGGAACTTGTCTAACTTTCTCTTGAATCTCTAGAGGGTGTTTTCCCCTATGATAGACTCCGGAAGAGAGTTCCAGTTTTTTACCACTCTCTGGGTGAAGAAGAACTTCCTTATGTTCATACAGAATCTATCCCCTTTCAATTTTAGAGAGTGCCCTCTCGTTCTCCCTACCTTGGAGAGGGTGAAAAACCTGTCCTTATCTAAGTCTATTCCCTTCAGTACCTTGAATGTTTCGATCATGTCCCCTCTCAGTCTCCTCTGTTCGAGGGAGAAAAGGCCCAATTTTTCTAATCTTTCACTGTACGGCAACTCCTCCAGCCCCTTAACCATCTTAGTCACTCTTCTCTGGACCCTTTTGAGAAGTACCGTGTCTTTCTTCATGTACGGCGTCCAGTGCTGGACGTAGTACTCCAGGTGAGGGCGCACCATGGCCCGGTACAGCGGCATTATAATCTTCTCCGATCTGTTCGTGATCCCCTTCATTATCATTCCTAGCATTCTGTTTGTCCTTTTTGCCTCTGCCATATATTGCGTGGACAGCTTCATCAACTTATCATAACTCCCAAGTCTCTTTCATGAGATTTTTGTTACCTACATGCATCACTTTACACTTATCCACATTGAACCTCATCTGCCATGTTGCTGCCCATTCCTCGAGCCTGATTATGTCACGTTGCAGATCTTCACAATCCCCCTGTGTCTTCACTACTCAAAATAACTTCGTATCGTCCGCAAATTTAATCACCTCACTCATTGTGCCAATGTCCAAATCATTTATAAAAATGTTGAAGAGCACGGGTCCAAGAACCGAGCCCTTCGGCACCCCACTAGTGACACTCTTCCAGTCCGAGTATTGTCCATTTACCCCCACTCTCTGTTTCCTATGCTCCAACCAGTTTTTAATCCACGTGAGTATTTTACCCTCAATTCCATGGCTTGCAATTTTCCGAAGTAGTCTTTCATGCGGAACCTTGTCAAACGCCTTCTGAAAATCCAGATACATAATGTCGCCCGGGTCGCCTTTGTCTATCTGTCTGTTTACTCCCTCAAAGAAGTGCAGCAAGTTCATCAAACACGATCTACCTTTGCTGAAACCGTGCTGGCTGGTCCTCATCAGACCGTGTCCGTCAAGGTGATCAATGATGCAGTCCTTTATCAGCGCTTCTACCATCTTTCCCGGTACCGAGGTCAGAGTCACAGGTCTGTAGTTTCCCGGATCTCCCCTCGAACCTTTTTTAAAGATTGGCGTAACATTCGCCATCTTTCAGTCTTCCGAAATCTTTCCCGATTTGATCGACAGATTGGCTATTAGTTGAAGCAGTTCAGCTATAGTCCCTTTCAGTTCCTTGATGACCCTCGGATGGATGCCATCCGGTCCCGGGGATTTATCGCTCTTAAGCCTATCGATCTGCCTGCATACCTATCGATCTGCCGTCAACCCTGTCAGTTTTCTGTCTTCATTTCCAGCATATAGCCTGATGGATTCCGGTATGCTGTGTATATCCTCTTCTGTAAATACAAATGCAAAAAATGTGTTCAGTTTGTCGGCGATTGCTATGTTCTCCTTTAGCACTCCCTGTATTTCATGGTCATCCAACAGTCCCACCGCTTCCTTCACGGGTTGTTTCTCCTTAATATATCGAAAGAACGGCTTGAAGTTTTTCGCCTCCTTGGCTATTTTTTCCTCGTAGTCTCTTTTGGCCCCCTTTACTGCCTTATGGCACCTGCGTTGATGTTGTTTGTGCTTATTCCAGTTTTCATCCGTTCTTGACCTTTTCCATTCCTTAAACAAAGTTTTCTTGTCTCTGATCGCTTCTTTCACCTCTACAGTGAGCCATGACAGTTCCTTGCTCTTTTTCCTCTTGGATCCCTTGTTGATACGCGGTATATATAGATTTTGCACTTTAGTGACTGTGTCCTTAAAAAGGGACCAAGCTAGCTCTAGCGTTTTTACAGTGCTTATCCTCTTCTTAATCTTCTTCCCCACCATGAGTCTCATCCCTTCATAATTTCCTTTTCTGAAGTTCAGTGCTGTGGCCATCGTTCTGGACCGATGTTTTGCCCCCTGCGTCCAGGTCCAAGTGGATCATATTGTGATCACTGTTTTCAAGCACCTCTTCTACTTCTACACCTTGTGCCGGTCCTCACAGTCCATTTAGAATTAAGTCCAGAATTGCATTTCCTCTTGTATTTTCCTTGACAAGTTGATCCAGGAGTTATACAAAAAAGGCACAAAAACAATATAGATGGTACAAGACAAGTTATGGGAGAGTGGGAAAGTGGTGCTTTTTTGGTGTTCATCAAATAAATACATTTTATTATTATATTTTTATAATTCAGGTGATTTTTCAATATCTATCAGTTAAAACCTAATTCAGCTAACAAGAATGCAGGGGGTAATAAACTCATTAAGGCCCATTTTAAATGGAACATAAAAAATCAGAATTCATTCATCCAAGTCAAGATGTATACATTTCCAGTAGAATTTTAGAAAGCAATCTGCCTTAATTATATTCCAGGACTGTATAGCGATATCAGAACACTTGCTGTTAGTGACTCATCAGAGCCTGCTCTTATTAATACAACAAAACTCCATTCTCAATGACATACCAGGTACTGCCCTCACTAACACACCCCTTATTTTCTTAAACATGGATCTTAGCATATATCCCAGCTGTAAATATATCAGAAGACTTGCTGTTATGACACACCAGACACTGCTCTCAGTGTCAAGGGTTTCTTTTCCATTACAATCTCAGCTATATTAAGAAGTATGTTTCAAATACATTGACTACTCATACTATAAATTAACACTATTCTATGCAGTCAGATGTCTATGCTTCATCTGGTTAAACACATATTCCACTCATTACCTCTCCCTCATACTTAGGGCTACTAGATTTTACTATTGTAAAATCTGGACCCATGGCCCTGCCCCCAGGCCCATCAAGTTCCAACCAGCCCCGCCCTGTTCTACCCAAGTCACGCCCCATTCTGCCCCAACCTCACCCCCACCCCGCCCCCTCAACCGCTTCTAGAGCTTGGAGACGCATCGGGAGGGCATCTGCACATGTGTAGGTCAGATATCACACGCATGCATGTGATGTCACCGCATTGTATCCGCAGATGCGCAGATGCCCTCCTGTAAGCTTTTCAAAGCACCAGGTTTTAAAAAGCTGGCCAGTAAATCTGGATGTCTGGTAACCCTACTCATTCTACTTATATCTTCACTTACAAATTTAAACTCAGATCTTCTAGTAAACATGTGGAGGGGCATAATCGAAAGAGACGTCTAAGACCGTTTACGTCCATCTTACAAGTCGTCCAAAGTTAAAAAGAGCCTAAGACACATTTTCGAAACAGATGTCCAACTTTTTTGTACTTTCGAAAATCGTCTAATTATATGTCCTGCCAATCTGATCGCCCAAGCCGCTAAATTGTCCATCTTTACACCTCATTGCCGTCCAACTTTCCGTCCAAGTACAATACGCCTAGAACAAGCCCTATTGGACGTGAGAGGGGTATGCAAAGTGATGGATTTAACACACAGACATGCCACCTAAATAGTGGGGTACCTTACAGGGCACTGCTGTGAACTTCACAAAAAGGATGCCATGGCTTCTCCTCCCTACAGCTCCCTTATAGATCATGGTGAGCCCCCCAAACCACCTCCAGAATCCCCTAGACCTACTTATCTACCACCCCAATAGCCCTTATGGCTTCAGGAGCCACTTATATGCCAGTAAAAAAGGGTTTGGGGGTGTATAGGGGAGTGCACATGCTTAAGTATCAATGCAGTGATTACAGGGGCTTATGGGCATGGCTCCTCTTCTCTATGGGTCCCTAACCCACCCCCAAGATGACTTAAGCTGCCTCTCTGCTGGACGATTAGGCTTTCCTATGCCAGGCAGCCAGGTGATGATGGTCTGGAGGCTGAAATCTAAAGTTGTGAATAAAATTTTTATGGGGGTGGGGGGGTGGTTGGTGATCACTGGGGTAGTGTATAGGGGTCTGTGTTATGTGTTTGTATCTGGTGAGTTTAGGTGGGTTTTTGTGACTTAGACCATGTTTTACATGATCTAAGTAACAACGTCCAAATTCCGTCTAAGCTCTGTTGTAAAACTTTCGGTTTTACATGCTGTACGACTTAGTCTAAGCCGGCCCACGTCCCGCCCAACTCCCGCCTTTGACATGCCTCCCGAAATGCCGCGTTTAGCTTTGGACGTTGAGCGGAACTATGAAGGCCTAGGTCGTTTTTAAATACGTCCAAAACCCGGTTTTATTTTCGGCGCTTGGACGTTTTTGAGAAATGTTCGTCCAAGTGCCGACTTAGGCCGGTTTTTGAACGTTTTTCTCTTTCGATTATGAGCCCCGTAATGTTAAAATTTTTTCAAAGTAAGGGTGAACTACGTTTTATCAAGACACTTTGGAATATCATTTATTTAATTAAAAAATTTCTATTCTGCCTATCAACTAGGCAGATTACAAAGTAAATATACATAAAATACCAGACCTACAAAAAATATAAATTCAAATAAAAACATACTGAAATACATACTCAGTAAAAAATAAATTCAACAAGAAGAATGATCCTAGGAAAGAAGTACATCAAAGCAGTGATTTCTTATTAAAAGAAGGCTTTTACAAATAAATGAGTTTTCAGTAGTTTTTTTGAATGACCCAAAATGAGAACATAATCTTAATGGACCATTCAGTGCTTTCCACAAGTTTGGGCCAGCTACAGAAATAGCTGACATCCAGGTCTTTTTATAGTGCACATCCGGACACATTCAAATGACAGTTTCATTGCAGATTGTAAACGCAAACTATGGATTGGAACATATTTTTTCAAGGCCTGAATCAGGTACGGTGATGCTTCCCCATAAAGTACATGATGTATAACTGTCAAGATCTTATACTCAATGTGATATTCAATAGGGAACCAGTGTAGTTGTTTAAACACTGGAGAAATGTGCTCATAATGAGACACCCCTGTGATCATCTTTGCAGCTGTATTTTCCACAACCTGTAAGGCTTGAATCCTTGATTTTGTAATAGCCAGAAACAAGGTGTTATAAAAATCTAATTTTGTAATTACAAGACTTTGGATCCTTATCTGGAAATCCAACATTGATAGCATTGGTTTTATTCTAGATAGTATTCTCATTTGTAGTAAAACACTCTTAATAACATTCAAGATATGATATTTCATTCTTAAATGACTATCCAGGTGTACACCATGCAAATCTCACATACGGAGTAAAGAAACTACAGGAAAGTTTTTGTGAATCATTGTTTCACATTTCAGTGTACACAAAACCTCTTTGGAAATGACCTCTTCTATGCTTTCCCATGACATTTTAGCCACTCAGCTTGGCTTAGTTTGGTTAACCTGATCTCCTCCTTAATTGAAGATCAGTTGCAATGGCAAAGATTAGGCTAAACTGCTTTCTGTGTGGTGGAGGACAGTGAACAGAGAGGACCAGGTAGTAAAGGGGATGGAATCCCTCTCGTATGAGGAAAGATTAAAACAGTTAGGGCTTTTCAGCTTGGAACAGAGACGGCTGAGGGGAGATATGATTGAAGTCTACAAAATCCTTATGGGGGTAGAACGGGTACAAGTGGATACATTTTTCACTCTCTCAAAAATTACAAAGACTAGGGGACACTCGATGAAGTTAATGGGAAATATTTTTAAAACCAATTTTTTTTCACTCAGAGAATAGTTAAGCTCTGGAATGCATTGCCAGAGGTTGTGGTAAGAGCGGATAGCGTAGCTGGTTTTAAGAAAGGTTTGGACAAGTTCCTGGAGGAAAGTCCATAGTCTGTTATTGAGAAAGACACGGGGAGGCCACTGCTTGCCCTGTATCAGTAGCATGGAATATTGCTAGTCCTTGCGTTTTGGCCAGGTACTAATGACCTGGATTGGTCACTGTGAGAACGGGCTACTGGGCTTGATGGACCATTGGTCTGACCCAGTAAGGCTATTCTTATGTTCTTATGTAAACAGTGTCCAGGATTAGGCACCATTACAATCCATGCTAAGATAATATTCTTTTGAGGGCATTTTACAAAATACTAGCTTGGCACTTGTCTTGTGCCTAACTTGGGGTGCAAACAGTTAAGTCTGCCAAAATCTGGTATAATTGTTGGCGCCTAACTAATGTCAGGCATGCAAATGACAATATTTAGGTATTACCCTTGGCCAGCCCATGCCCCTCCCAGCTTTGTAAAAGGGCCCCTAAGGCCTTGATTCTGGAAACTGAAGGCACACTTAAGCAAAAAATTATTACCATACTTAGCATATAAGAAAATAAATATTTGGCCCAAAAGAATTTGATCTTCACTGGCAGCTAGTGAATGTTTAACAACATTATCAGCATTTTTCCGGAACTTATAGGAACAGTATTGGGCTGAAAATCTATTTGAATGACCCAATAATAACTGTATTATAATGGGCTGAATTTCTAGCAGATGAAGGGTGGATCAAAAAATAATACAGATAACAGGGGTGTGCAGTATGAAAATGTTGGTCTTGTGTTGTTTTCCCTGTTGTTTCTAGGAATTATTATTTTGCGTTGTATTTTTTTCTTATGTCATCATGGGAACAATATTGTTACCAGTGCATTCTCTTCAAAAAGAGTACATACTATTCACAAAAACATTCTTTCCCGTTAGTGAACAGAACATTTTGTGGGGTTTTTCCTTCTCTTTTTCCTTTTCTCATGACATGGAATGATATACTGTAGGATACAGTGGCATAGCGAAGGTAGGAGGCAACCAGGGTGGTGGCACCCCCCTCCTTCCACGCCCCCCAAACATGCATGTGCCTTCCCTCCCCCATGTCTCTTTAACTCTTCGCTAGCGCGAGCGGCATCTCCAACCTGCTGCCCACGCCGGCTTCGGCTCCCCCTCTGATGTCACTTCCTGAACCCATGACCTGGAATTAACTTCAAAGGGAGAGCAAAGGCTGGGGCGAGCAGTAGTTTGGAGATGCTCATGCCAGTGAAGAGTCAAAGATGTTTGGGGGGGGGGGTAGAAAGGAAGAGAGGTATCGGCACCCACATCAAGATGGTGCCCAGGGCAGTGCACCCCTTACTATGCCACTGATAGGATATATTGCATACATTTCTTATTTCATATCAAATGAATGCACATCCCAAACAGATTAACTTATATGTTTAGTTTAGGCCTGTTATATAGCAGAAAAGAGGGAGTGGTTTTGGAAAGGACAGTGAGGGAAAGGGGAATAAAGGAAGTGAGGAAAGGATGAAAAGGGTAACAACAGAAATACATAGAAGGTCAATGCTAGTAAGAAAAGGTTTCGGATTGGTTGAAAGGATAGGTAGGAATTAAGGATTGCATTGCAAGGTGGTTAGGAGAGAGGTTTTATGGTAGGCAACAGGAAGTGTTAGGGTCATGTAGAGAGCATTGGGAGGTGGATTAGATGGGAACAAAGACAAAATTGAAGCCTGCCTGCCCACCTTTGAGGGGATGAGGGTGGGGTGAGGGGTTGTTATGGGTGGATTGTCTAGTTGGGGACTTTGGGATAAAGGCAGTGGTAGTGAGGTTGGGATCAGTCACAGCTTTGCTTGATGGGCAGTATCCAACCCGGAAGTGGTACTGAAACAAGTGAAATATAAAATGAAAGTTGTAAATGAGATTGGAACTCTCATGGGCAAAATGAGAGTTCGTATGACTCGTCAACACTGCAGATTATGCTATGACTGAAGTTATTGCTTATTGATTGTTGCAGCATTGGAGCTAGTTTATTACTGACTAGTTGGTGGGAGTACTCACTCTGGGCAGTTTATCTGTGTTACATTTCCATTCAGCTATGTTAAATGAATGTTACTTGAGCTTTATTGGTTTGGGAATTAATAAAGCTGTAGCCAATGCATTGCCACATTAATGTAAAATGTTGTGTTCATGTGATTTATTTTGTTGCCTAGTGTTAATAATTTAGGAGAATGTGTGAAAATGTGAGTGATGACTGAAATCCTGCTCCATGGAATGAAAAAAAAAACCAAAAACAAAAATGAAGGACAGCAAATACTTAAACGTTGAGAGGATGATATTTAGAATGATTTAACCAGATAACTGGTTATGTGCCGGCTGGCTCTGAACCCATCAGTATTAAATATGCTTATTTTCATAACATGGATATTTATGCTGCGCACCTCATCAATAGCCATTTCTCCTGTATTTCAAAAACAGGCTTTACTTTGGCAGATTCTGTTCTAATGTATTGGTGAAACTTGAGACGCACTGCCTTGTACGTCTCAATTCCTTCTTCTATGGCAATGTATTGCAAACTGTGTGCCACGGCAAGATTTCGGGTGTGCTGCGAGACGCTGGCAAAGAGGAGAGGCGCCGGCTGACTGCCTACAGGATGTGCCTCTCACAGTGAAAGACATGTCCTGCAGGCAGTCAGCTGGCACCTGCATCTCTTCTCCTCACCGGTGTCTCTTCTCTTCTCCATGCCTCTCCTGCTCCAGCCCCTCCCCCCCAATTCCCCACCGGTAGCTCAGGGCCCTGTCTGGTGGGCCTTCATGCATGCGCAGATATCATCACATTGTCATCCGTGGCCTGAAGTTTACTGTGTCGCTGAGTAGACAGTTGCGTGGGGACAGAAATTCTGCCCGTCCCCACCAGAATCTCTTCCGCCCCTGCCTGTCCCTGTGAGGAATTCCCCTCCATTTCCCGCCCGTCCCTGAGAGGAATTTCCTCAGTCCCTGCCCCTCACCCCCTAAAAGTTACCTATCCCCATAAAAAGCAGCAATTATTTCTGACAATTTTGACTTTTTTAAAAAGTCAGTTTATTTAAACCAGTGGTCTCAAACTCATGGACCGGGTGGGGCCACATGCCAGGTACTATTTTGAGGCCCTCAGTATGTTTATCATAATCACAAAAGTAAAATAAAACTGTTTTTGTTCGTATGTCTCTTTAGGTATAAATTACAATATTATTATTAAGACTTAACCAAAAGGAAAGATTTATAAACTATAAAGGGTTTTACCTCATGAAAAATTGTAATTTCTTTAATAAGACATTAACTATTTTTTCTGCGGCCCTCCAAATACCTACAAATCCAAAATGTGGCTCTGCAAAGGGTTTGAGTTTCAGACCACTGATTTAAACCAACAATAAAATACAATATAAACAAATAACAGTGAACAGAAATAAGAGATGCGTACATCACCGGAAAGAATTAAAATAGACATTAGGTAATGTGACTATAGGGTCGACCATTTCTTGTTAAAAGAAATAAAAGAGTTGGATTTTTTGGCAATATAAAGCTCATATCTGTAGAGCAAACAAATCTGGTTCCACCATCTGGAATAGGTAACTTGTGAGCGGTCTTTCCAAGATCCACAAATGATTTTTACTTCAACAATGAGTAAAGAATCAAACAATACAGCATCAAAATCATTTAAAGCAGAATTGAGAGAGGCACTTTTCAGGACAATGGTTGCATAAGAAAAATGTGCCAAAACTGAACTGGAAACCCCAAAACAAACTCAGCAATCACTTCATTTTGTACTAAACACAATTGGTGGCAAAACCATGAGAGGGGGCTGGGCTTCCCACTTTGAGTTTAGCCCCCCTCAAAATGAACATCTCCCTTTCTGTAGCTGCTGGGACATTTTGTTTTTCCATCATCTTGGTCCCAGTTTCTGCTTTGGTCTATTTTCTACTAATTCTCTTTCAGGTCTCGGGAACTGTGAGCCTGGGGGATCCCCGGGGGAGTCCGTAAACCTGGGGGGATCCCTATGGGAGTCCCGAGGGACCTGTGGGATTCCCTCAACCCCATTCCCATGCAGACCTCTACCGCCGAGTAAAAAAAAGTTTGCAGGACACTGTTCTATGGCTTATCTAGTATAGGGCAGCAAATGCATATACATGGGTTGTTATTTTAGTTTTATTTTTTAATAAATAACCAGTTAAAGTGTTTGGGGATGAGTATGTCTAAGGATCTTAAGGTCTACAATGGATCAAATAAGGAAAGGAGGGAATATGCATTTGCACATAATACCAGCCTTGGTTGCATGCCCAGTCCAATCTGCAAGAACATTCTTACAGTACCAGGGGCACAAGAGGTTGTTTTGGTTAGCTCGTAGGGATGGGTCCCAGTTAACAAGTTTCATTTTGGAGCACATTGAGTGGACTAGAGCAACGATTTTTAAGTGAAAGTGGTTCTCCATTTGGGGAATTGGTGTCTGGAAGTTTTTAAAGAACATCGATTATTTTCTTTTGTAGTTTCTTGTCAATGACAATTACTGCTGCATTTTTTTTTTTGGGGGGGGGGGGGCATGTGGACATTCATTCATATTTTGGACCCAGAAAAGAGCATTTCAATACAGATGAGGAATGCACTTTGTTGCATAAAAGGTATAGATCAAATGTCAATTAATGATAATTCATTGTTATTTTCTTGCTATTGGTCTCATATTTTGCCAAGAAGGGTATGGAGGGTTGCAATCAAACCCAAGTCAGTGGATTAGATTTGGAGGAAGGTCAGCGCGGATGACCCGATTCTATATGATGTTGCCTAAAAAAATAAAAAAAATTGACACCAACTAGCTAAGCATGAGTCAACATCCGGGAATGCACCGAGGGCATCCAGATAGTGCACTGAGCTTGCTATTACTACACCAGTGGGGTGGGGGTAGGGGGTGCAAGAGAAGGAGAGGCGCTGGCTGGGTGCCTACAGGATGTGCTCCATTGCTGTAAGAGGCACATCCTGTAGGCAGTTAGCCAGCACCGGTGCCGGCACCGCTCCTCTTCGCCAGTGTCTCGCAGCACACCCGGAATCTCACCATGTCACATAGTTTGCGTTACACTGCCATAGAGTGTGGGACAATGGTTAAAAGCTACAGCCTCAGCACCCAGAGTTTGCTGGGCAAGTCACTTAGGGCTCCTTTTACAAAGGCACACTAGCGGTTTTAGCGCGCGCTAGCCGCTACCACCTCCTCTTGAGCAGGCGGTAATTTTTCGGGTAGCGCGCGCAAATCCTGTATGTGCATTAAAAACACTAGCGCACCTTTGTAAAAGGAGCCCTTAATCCCCCCATTACCCAGGTACATTAGACAGATTGTGAGCCTGCTGGGACAGACAGAGAAAGTGCTTGAGTACCTGAATAAATTAATGTAAACTGTTTTGAGCTTCCCTGGGAGAATGGTATAGAAAACTGAATAAATAAATAGATATTTAGCTACTTTGCAGCACCATAGTTGATGTTTAGAAAAGCTGGAGCTGGTGCGACACTATCTGGTCTCAATTAAATGCCTCTTTGGGTGGGGTGATTAAGTTTTAATGTGTTTATGTTATGTAATTGTGGTTGTAATTAATAAAGCTGTGGCCTGTGTTTCCTACTATCTTGGGTGCGAGTTATTTTATTTAATGAGTTAGAGGAGCAGTTACTGAGTGTAGAGGAGGTGATGGTGTGAATGCCTACGTTGCTCATCTTAATGAAGTCAGATTCATCAGTGCAAATTGTTGAATCTAAATGTCAAATTAAATTGTGATCAGCAATTGAGGAAAGGAAAAACAAATTTAAACCACTCTGCTCCAGCAGTGCTGAAAAGTGACTAGGAATTTAGTTCTATATTGATTTTTAATCTTTTTTTTGTAAATGCAGGTTTTATTATTGTAAGTATGGCCCCCTTTTACCAAGCCGTGTTAGGGATTTTTATCGCAGGCTACGGCAGTAAAAGCTCCGATGCTCATATAATTCCCATGAGCAGTAGCCAGCGATAAAAAAACCCTAACACAGCTTGGTAACGCGGCTTGATTGTGATGCCAATTCTTTTTATTTATTTTTTGTAGTCCATGAATTTTTATTGAAATTTTTTAAAACAGTGTACAAAGTAACAAACACAAATAGCAAAAACAACTAGTGTCGATGAGCAGGTAAAGGAAGAACATCAAGCATAGTAATATGTCAATATTGTAAACATAGTTAAGACGATGCAAACAATAATAGTGAATATATAATGAAAAGAGACAATTTATTACCAACACAACATATAAATCAAAACTGCGTTTGAACAATATTAGACCAAGAACAAAAGCTAATATTTGTCGGAAAGAAGAAAAATGTTCAAGTTAGACCAGGTCTATTCTTACAAAATGTATGCCAATTTCTTATGTTGTGTGAAACGCTTTCTAAAGGTAATAAATCCAAATAAATAAATATGGCCCTCTTTTACTAAACCGTAGTGGAGGTTTCTACCATGGCCTGGAACGCTAAATGCTCCGATGCTGCTCCAACGCTCATAGAATTCTATGATGGAGCAGCGTCGGAGCATTTCAGGGCAAATTCTATAAGAAGTGCCCAAAGGTTAGGCATTGACATAGGCACTGTTCAGTACAATTCAAGTAAAATTGGGTGCTGTTTAATGAATTGCGTTGCGTGGCACCTATTTTTGAGGCGCTCAATAAATAGGCCAGCTCTAGGCACAACTAAAAGTTAGGCGCCTATGTGTGATTCTGCAACAAGGCACCTAACACGTAGCCATGCCCACGCCTAAGTTGCATAGTGCCTATTTTTTTGAAGGCTGCCTAACTTTTTAGAGGCACCTTATTGCAGAATCGCTCTTTCTTGATAGGTGCCTACATTTCAATTATTGCTGATTAAAAAGCTTAATTGAGCTTGTTAATCAATTTAGATAGGTGCCCATCTAGTTGAACGCCTCCAAAATAGATGCTTAACATTAGGCGCCAGTTACAGAATTTGGGTCTTAGTGCCCAGGACCACAGTAGAAGCCTCTACCATGGCTTAGTCAAAGAGGGCCTATATGAATTATGAGGCTCATAATCGAAAGAGAAAAACGTCCAAAAAGCGTCCTAAGTCGGCACTTGGACGAACATTTCTCAAAAACGTCCAAGCACCAAAAATAAAATCGGGTTTTGGACGTATTTCTAAACGACCTAGTCTTTCATAGTGCCGTTCAACGTCCAAAGCTAAACGGGGCGTTTCGGGAGGCATGTCGAGGGCGGGAGTTGGGCAGGACATGGGCCGGCTTAAACTTAGTTGTACAGCATGTAAAACCGAAAGTTTTACAACAGAGCTTAGACGGAACTTAGACGTTGTTACTTAGATCATGTAAAACATGGTCTAAGTCACAAAAACCCACCTAAACTCACCAGATAAGCATTTCAAACACATAACACAGATCCTCACACACTACCCCAGTGATCACCAATCCCCCCACCCCCATAAAAATTTTATTCACCACTTTAAATTTCAGCCTCCAGACCATCATCACCTGGTCGCCTGGCATAGGAAAGCCTAGTCGTCCAGCACAGAAGCAGCTTAAGTCATCTTGGGGGTGAGTTAGGGACCCATAGAGAAGAGGACCCATGCCCATAAGCCCCTGTAGTCACTGCATTGATACTTAAACATGTGCACTCCCCTATACATCCCAAAACCCTTTTTTACTGGCATATAAGTGGCTCCTGAAGTCATAAGGGTTATTGGGGTGGTAGATAAGTGGATCTAGGGGATTCTGGAGGAGGTTTGAGGGGCTCACCATGACCTATAAGGGAGCTGTAGGGAGGAAAAGCCATGACACTCTTTTTGTGAAGTTCACAGCACTGCCCTGTAAGGTACCCCACTATTTAGGTGGCATGTCTGGGTGTTCAATCCATCACTTTGCAGACCCCTCCCATGTCCAACAGGGCTTGTTCTAGGCATTTTGGACTTGGACGGAAAGTTGGCACTAGAAGAACTACAACCTATTCTATCTTGGACCCCAGCTTTGGAATAAACTTTCAATTTTTCTGCGCGCTGAAACCTCCTTAGAAAAATTTAAAAGCAAACTAAAAGGCTATCTTTATAAAGACGCATATGAATCTTAGATCAGATAATCTTCTTTGATTTCCTATTAAGCCTTTTTTTTAAACATTTTTTCCAAACCAAGTTTCATTAAAATTTTTTTTTAATACCCTTCCTGATGTTGCTCTTTTCCCAAATATTTTTATTTTCGTTTTTTTTCTTTTAAAACAAATGTAGTTTATCCTTATATTCCTTATGTATCTCTATTAACTATGAATAGGTTTGTATGTTTTTTGTCTCAAATGATTTTATTTGTTCCCCCAAATTTTTAATATTGTTATACGCATTGAAAATACTTGATATTGCGTTTAAATCAAAACTACAATAAACTTGAAACGATTTAGCGGCTTGGACGATCAGATCGGCAGGATGTATAATTAGACGATTTTCGAAAGTACAAAAAAGTTGGACGTCTATTTCGAAAATGTGTCTTAGGTTCTTTTTAACTTTAGATGACTTGCGAGATGGACGTAAACGGACTTAGATGTCCCTTTCGATTATACCCCCCCACACACATTTTCCATTGCATATAAGAAAAAGTTATTGATGGTTGTATCACTATGGTCCACTCTTACTAAGCCGCAGTAGGGGTTTCTACCACGTTTCAGAGCAATAATGCTCTGACATAGAGAATGACATGGGGACAGGCTCATGAAGAAAAGTAAAACCAAAAAATTAAAAAAAAAAAGGTCGCTGTGCGTTAAGCATGCGCAGACCATCTACAAATGGTCTGCACGTGCTCAAGGATTGCTGTTCAGCGATCCGATTCAGTCGGTTGGGGGCGTGATTCCGATCGCCCTCATTTGCATGAGGGCGATTGGTAAATCAGTCCCCCGGACACGGATCAGATCCTTCATGGATCGGATTGGATCCGTGCCCTTAGTGAATCTAGGCCTTAGAGTGCAACTCAAAGGGAGATTTGGTTATGAGAAGGGCATGGGTGGGGCTGGGCATTCCAGTAATTAAGCATGATATTATAAAATAATTGGATTTATGTGCCTAACTGATACCAGTTTGGTGCAAGGATTTTACAGCTTTCCCCCCCCCTCCCCCAAACTCTGGAACACTTTGCTAGCTTATCTAAGGGAGGATAAAGTTTTAGTGAGATTTAAAGGATCATTAAAAAGCTTTCTGTTTAAAGACACATTTGAACTTTAAGAAATTGAACATGAATACTGTAAGAAACTTCTCTCTTTATACTTAGGACTACCTTTTATTCTAGTCCCATACTTCTGGTTCCAATTAATACCATTCCCAATTTGTTTTTTCCTTACATATCTTTCTGTGCTATATTATATTGTAGTTCTTGACCCCTTTATCCCAATGGTGAAGTAAGTATAATGTATGTCTGATTTTAATTGTCTATGGATTGTTAACCCCCATTTTTTAAAATTGTATATCGCTTAGAAAACCGATAAGCATTTATATCAAATTTTTATAAAACTTGGAAACTTGGATTGACACCAGGTTACAGCAGACGTAAGTCTTCATGTCCAAAACTGAGCTCAGGTATCCATGCTGTGCTATTCTATAATGGTTGCTAAGCTGTGTGTCAATCACCGACAAGCATCGTTTTCAGAACCATGGCTTGATGGGACCCTAGGCACCAGAAATGTAGACCAGGGTTTCACAAGCCTATATTTCTGGCACCTAGGGCTCTGTCAGAATCACGGCCAGCGACCCATAGTGACGCAGAAGTCCAGTGCCACCCCTAACCACGCTCACTTCCAGGCTTCAGTGTCACTATGCACCACTAGCTGCCAAGGACCTAGGCGCTGGTCCCAAAGTCACATAGTGGTGGCTATTTTTTTAATTGATTTTAAACAATGCACTCAATTACTGTATCGTCTAGCACCATGTAAAACAATTACCATATTTTTCAAACTATAAGACGCACCAGACCATAAGACGCACCTAGGTTTAGAGGAGGAAAACAAGGAAAAAAATATTCTGAGCCAAATGATGTACTAATATGTTTCATAAAATATACCAGGCTCTGTACCCAGCCCCCCTCACTCCTTGCCAGGCTCTGTACCCAACCCCACACTCCTTGCCAGGCTCTGTACCTTGTCCCATCAGTCCCGCAAGAACTGACAGCAGCCATTCAAGGAGCGGTGCGCGGCCCAGGCTGGAGCGTGAAAAGTTTGCTCCTGCCTTGTGCGTCGCTGGCCCCGACATAATGAGGCAGCCATCCAGGTCCTGCCAATACACTGCTGGACCACCAGGATTTAAGGGGGGATTTCAAAAGGTACTGGGGGGGGGAATTGTTACATTCACTCCATAAGATGCACAGACATTTCCACCCACTTTTTTGGGGTAAAAAGTACATCTTATGGAGCAAAAAATACAGTGGTGGTAGGAGCCTACTGCCGCCTAACTTTCGGTGACCCCACAAGAATCCGGGCTTTTGTGCTTTAGTTCGCAGATGTGCATATATAGTAGTTTTCATGCACATGTAGATTTGTTCCCTTGTTTCAAAAGGATTCAATTGCAGTCAAACACATTTACTAAAAGTGTCTTCCAATGTCCAGTGTCATCAGATCTTGTATCATGTTTCCCCAAAGGTAGTACAAGAGTTCTTTGAAATTTACCAACTCAGAAGATATCTAAGATCAGAAAATAGAATGAAATTTGGTTTAGAGGTTAAGATATCAATTATGCATGTTAGGATTGTTGCAACAATGATGTCTGTGGCAGGTGCTAAACTTTGGAATGCCCTGCCTAGTATTTTGCGATTTTGTGCTAGGAGGATTAATTTTAAGAAAATGTTGAAAATGCAACTATTCATTAATGCATTCCTATGTTAATGCCTTTCTAATTTTAGGATACAATTCTTAAGAATATTCTGATATGAATTTGACCATTAATGTCTTCCTGTTTTACTGTTGTTGAAATTTGACTTGTTAATGTCTGTTCATGCTTTCCTTGAATTATGTGATCTACTGTGGGGAGGATGTTAAAAATGTGTCCAACTAGTTTGTCTGCCTGTTTTACACTTATAGTGGTTGTGAGCTTAAGATAATGTGTATGTAATTTGTAAATCGCATAGTTATTATGCGGTATATACATTTTTAAATAAATAAATAAATATCATGTAGAACAGCTATTCCCAACCCAGTTGTCGAGTCACACTTAGCCCTATCAGGTTTTCAAGATATTCTCAAAGAATATGCACGAGATAGATTTGCATGCACTGCCTCATTTGCATGCAAATCTAATTCATGAATATTCTTTGTAGATATCCTGAGAAGCCAATGAGACTAGGCATATCTTGAAGATTGGGTTGGGAATGGCTGATCTAGGCGTATATAGAGTATATCCAACTCATCTTTGAAGCTGAAAACAATTACAGAATCAAAACCATGGGAGACAAAAAGAGTGGTAAAGTTAGCAGCTTACAAATGGAGGCATGCGAGTGCACAGGGAGGTTTGTTGAGGCCTAAAGCAATGTCTTATTTGCAAAGGCTTGCAAAAAGTCAGTGCTGAATGTTTGTGACACTTAAAATGTGAATAGTTAGCATATGCACTAATGTAATAACCTAAAGGCAGTTCTAGCTGACATGTGTGTCGTACTGGGAACTAGTCAGAGAGGTCTTGACTGTGCTGTTTCTATGAAATGATAAACTTAATTGATCGACCTCAGATATAAAGTGCATCATTTATATATATATATATATATATATATATATATATAAGTATTTTTTTTTTTTTTTGCTTATTACCTTTAGAATCAGAATATAGGCCTGGATGCACATAATCACTTATACTGACTGGATTGATGTTATCCGATTCTCTGGCCAATTGTGGAAGAGCAATTGATGTAAGAAAGAATGCATGCAAATGATTCGCGCAGAGGTTCATCGTAATCTCCATCTCTCTCGCCCGATTGATCAGTGTGAGAGTGATGCTCACACATGCACAAAGCCGGCAAAGGGAAGCCCAAGCAACAGAGAGGCAGGGGAAGCCACGAAAGCAGCCTCCTGAGACTCAGCTGTTCAGGGTCTTAAGCTCCTCCCCGTGCAACACATGATGCACCGGGGAGCGGAAGGCCTGCCATTTTTGATGGGTGGGCCTCGGAGCAGGAGGGACCATGCTTCCCTCCAGCTCCCAACATCCACAAAAGGTACATGGTGGTGGTGGGGGGTTAGGGAGTGGGGTTTGGGGAAACATCCAATGGATGGAAGGAGGGATGCTTATTCAGAGGAAAGAGTAGGGTAGAGGATGGTTTGAAGGGGCCTCTATTGGCAGGACGGAGTGGGCATCCCTCCTGCCAATTTTTTTCTCATGGAGGGGGATTCCTGGTGCCACGTTCGTCGGTGAGGGCCATCATCGGTGGTGGGGGACTTTTTTTTTTATGAGCCAGATATTTTGCTGTGTAACACATGCAAAATATCAGTGCCATTGAAAAAAACAACAGGTAGACCTGTCGGTAACACAGTTTTTATCTTTCTCTTTATCATTATCCATCATTACCTCTTCCTTTTAGGACCCCTGAGGAAGGCGTGTTCGCCGAAACACGGACCGTGTAGGGTCCGGTTGGATTTTATCACTGTATTTTTTATCATTGTACTTTTTTAATTGAATTTTCATGGTTTTATGTCAGTGTTTAATAAATTATCTCCAGAACATCTGTATCCACAGTTTTTGTTTTTGTTTTCATTGGTGGAGGGAGATATCCAGCCATGGAGGGGAGCGAAGAATGGAGAGGGTAAAAGTAGAGGAAGATTTGCAGGGAGAAAGAGGTACAGTCTGGGGGGAGGGTGTTATTTGAGAAAGCTAGATTCTGGAAATAGGGATGGAAAATAATGGATATGGTGACAGAAGAGGAAAGGAGAGATATGGTGAACACAAAGTGATGGGGAGAGAGGGGAAGAAAGAGAGAAGGAAATAAAGGGTACCCATGGAAGGGAATGGAAAGGAAAGGAAGAAGAGGGAGATGATGGTGCCCATGAATAGCAAGGAAGAGAAGTAATGAAAATTAGACAGATTTGAAAAAGAGGAAGAAAAATGGAAGAATAGTTGATTGTGAAAGATGGATATATGGCTATAGGGCAGGAAAAGGAAAAAAAAAGAATGAATGAATAGACAGCACAGGGAAGCAGAACCAGAGATGCAGAACAAGATGATTAGAAAGATAAAGTCACCAGACAACAAAGGTAAGATTATTTTATTTCATTTTTATTAAGTGTGTGTGGGGGGGGAGTGTAATAGAATTTGATATATCACCTTTCTATGAGACAATTGAATTGAAATGTGTTGGTTTTGAGAATTTACATCTGCTATATATATATTGCACTATACAGGAAGAAATGTGAGGGGGCACTTTATGCGCTTAAAATTTTTAATCGATGGACAGCCCTAGAATATAATTTTGAGCCTTAAGAAGTAATGACTAATATTAACTAAATATGGAACTCTATAAAGTGTGCTTATTTATTTATTTGAAGGGAGGGGGTGTCATGGATTCACAGTCCTTTTGAATGTGTCAAACAAATCTGCAATTCAACTGTTGAAAGTGTACAGCAAGATTTGATATACTCTGAATTCTCTTTATAAGAACTTACATATATTTTCTATCATATTTATATAAACAAAGTGCACATGGTAATTTCCATCACTTGAATAATGTACCTTCATCAGTGCTATGCCTAATGGTTTATCAGGATGGTGCCCATTGCATTTTGCCAGTTCTATATATCCCTGTTTCTTATATTAAACCTGAAGATCATTCTCATCTTATTTTGGGTACTGCACTTCTGCATGGTGTCCAGCAGGGGCTGTACTAAAACTATCAAACAATGCTAACAAATAAAAAGCTTCTCTAATTTATTTTTTTGTGACATCCATCCTCCAAATCTGTGATATCTTTATTCAGTTTTAATTGTTTCATTTGTATCATATTTTTTTTCTCTGGTCACTGTCAAACACCTTTGACAAGCTTTAATACCAATTTCTATCTTTTAATGATAAAATTATTCCCAGATACGTGTCATGACTTCAAGAGACCCAACTCTCAATAGGTTGTGAACTTTTACATAACTTAAGGCTTTAGAAAACATGCATGCCCTAAAGGTAGTGCAAGATCTGTAGCAATGGTGTACAAGCTATAGCAGTGAGGAAAAATCTTCATGTAGATGATGGATTTAATAGGTTAGAAAGTCAGAGAACTTTGACAAACCCTAACTCTGCTAATCCGAAGAGGAAATCTGAACTACTTTTGAATTCACATCACACCACACCTGGAAAGAATTAGTGTAGCACATGATCATCAATCATAGTGTGGTTGTCAGTTTTGACATCCTTTAGGTCTACATTGTGTGCTTAATGAGTACATTACAGAAAATGTAAACAGACACCCAACACACAGGGATGCCCTCAGTTTTTTAATGCTCTCTAGTAGTTTTGAAACACACAGGGCTTAAAAAAAGAATAACCAATTACTTAAATATAGCATACGAAATACACTTAGGGCCTGATTCTCTTTTGGACGTTAACTTCAGCCGCCACCAATTGCATGCCAATCACTTGTTGGCGTCCAAAAGAGATTTGTGTCCACAGTCTCGGTCAGACACCCAAAATGTAGGCCAGTATTTTACAGGGAGGCTTTGAATTCCTTTTTCTGAACACGGAGTTTACAGGTTTCACAGCACTAGAAACGGATATTTTTATCACAAATTTTGTTCGTATAGCCAAGCTCCTGTCTTTATACTTGATGCCATCAAGGACAGATAAGTGACTGTCAATATTTTGTTTAGAGTATAGTTTGCTATTACAAATATAAAAAAATACATTTATATAATTACGTTTGGAGGGCAGGTAGAGGGACTCTCAAAGTGCGATGATGGTCCCTCTAAACAACCAGAGCTGGCATTTTATATGACACTGTATGGTTGGTGAGTGAGAACTTGTATCTATATTCATATTATTATTTGTTTTCATCCCTCCTGCCAGAACCCCCCTAACAATCATGATAGGAGGGATGCCCAGTTCCTCCTGTCTGGCACCCCCCCAATGATCACGGCAGGAGGGATGCCCAATCCCTCCTGCTAGAACCCCCCTTCCCGCCGGACTGCCCAGCCCACCTCTCAGACTCTACCCCCACCTATGAGGTGCTTAACTTTAGCGCCTTTTATAGAATCAACCCCTTAGCGTTGAGGTCACAGTATAAGAGTAATGTAACAAGTAACTGTGGAATCCTTTTACTAATCTGCATTAGCAATAATGTGCACCTAATGCAGGAAAATTAAAAGCCTAATTCAGGACATGCTAAAACAAACTACCTTAGTTAGAACATAAGAACAGAAAAGCTGCTAAACTGGAACAGACAGACGTTCCATCAAGCCTGGTATCCTGTTTCTAATAGTGACCAATCTAGGTTACATGTACCTGAAAAGATTACAAAAGATTTGGGAGCTGATTCTAGAAACGGTGTCATAATTTAGGCAATGGTAGGTGGCCCTATAATGAGGCCAACTGAGGTGGCAGCCTCAGGTGGCACTGTTGAGAGAGTGACATCTTGCTGCCAGCCAGCCTACTTGCTGGTAATTCCCCTTCCTGGCCTCTAATGCTTTCACCCTTCTCCCCCCCAATTGGCATTTTTCCCTTTCCACCCTCTGCATCTATTTTCAATTTGTCGTAAAAGTTGTTAGGCGACGGTAGTGATTCACAGAGCTACCCTGCTGCCACTCCCTGTGTCTTCTCTGCACTGTGGCCTGCCTCAGAGGAAACAGGAAGTTTTCAGAGAGGGTGGGCCATATTGGAGAGAAGACACAGGGAGTGGCAGCAGGGTAGCTCTGTGAATCACTACTGCTGCTTGGCAACTTTTATGAAAAATTGCAGGTAGATGCGGGGAGGGGGTGTGGATGGGAAAATGCAGATGGGGAGGAGTTGGGTGAAAGCAGAAAACCTAATAGTTGGGATAGCCCTTGTCCAACCCCCAATTTCTATGCTCATGGGGAGGGGCACCAGCTCATCCATCGCCTCAGGCAGCAGATTGCCTTGAGCTGCTCTGGGTAGGTTCCCTACCGCCATTTAACTTAATTGTTTTAATTGGCTTTAATCAGCGTAGTAATTGACTGCATCATTTAAAACCAATTAAAATCTCATTTTTAAAAATGTGGGCGCCCGCCTACAATAAGGGCACCGGAATTGCATTTGCAGAGGCGCTTAGCAGCCCCTAAAGTCAAAGTAGGCATGATTCTGGCCAGAAATTACCTTAAGCACCACTAGGCACCTTACAGTAATGATTTAGAAAAATATGTTTCTTAGGAGGAGCGAAGAATTAATATGCTATAGGTGTAAGATTGGGCTGATAGATTTATACACCTATAACAGACAAGAAAGAATTTTATGATGTTTCTAACTGATATTTTGTTTTAAATGTGTATGGTATACTTGTTTTATTTTGAATGTATATTATTTGAAACAAAGCATTGATTATAACCTTCCTTAAATGCATTAGGTGTTAAACAAGCCATACAGGCTGTATTAAATTTAAATATATATATATTTTTTTAAAACTATTTTCAAACATAGGTGCTGGTAACATAGGCCTTTAAAACTTTGGCCTATATTACCAGCAACTACAATTCTGGTAACAGCGCCTATGCATGACTGACATGCAGCCAAAACAAAAAGATTGATCCTTGGAAATCCACAGAGAAGAAAATCCAAGAGAAACCCAAAAAACACTGTGGAATGACGATGTTCCTGAAATGGACTTTATTGAAGATATAAAAGTTCCAAAAGTCAACATATGAATCCACATAAAAACCGGATTATCCACATAAAAACCTTAAGGGCCTAGACTGCTGAAAGCGTAGGACCCAACACGGTCCGTGTTTCGACAAAGTAGTCTTCCTCAGGGGTCTCTGATAGTTCTATAGTAGTAGATACGTGGGAAAACTAATCCATCCAAAAGTACGGTTCGTGGAGGTTCACATAGAATGTGCTGCAAAAACCAAAAGCCGTTTCTGTAGGCAGCTGCCGATATAAGTGCCATTTCCAGAATCCTGCACTTTGTGCATACAAGCATGTGCATGTGCATGTATGTGTATGTACTGTGTATGTGCTTTACTTTTTTTTGTTCAATAAATTTTATTGGTTAATAAAAAATTCATACATCTATGACTCTCATCACAATACAAAATAAAATAGACACGATGTATGAATACCCCCTCCCCCCCAAAAAAAATAAAAAATACCAAAAGAAGAAAAACTAGAAAAACAGCAAATTAACAATAAATTAATGATCATAGATACTATCATAAATAAACAAAAGGAATAGTATGGATGTGCATCTTATTCAGGCAAATCATAATCAATCATTTGATCTATCAGGCGCATGACTATAGGATATCAGTGGTTCCCATGTTTTAGTAAATTTATGTAAAGCATTGGATCTTTCTGCAGCGACACACTCATATTTGGCAGTTAAACACACAGTATTCCACCAGGTTATATATTCCACAATTGATGTGTCTTTCCAATTTTGCAATATAATTTTAATAGCCAAATTGAGCAAAATTCTTAGCCATTTTGAGTGATTCTCTTGTATTGGCTGCAGAAGACCAAAATGACCCAATACTATAATATTTAGGCCTCCTTTTATGAAACTACAATAGCAGTTTCTAGCGTGGGGAGCTGTGCTGAATGCTGCTCCCGATGCTCAATGAGTTCCTATGAGCATCGGGAGCAGCGCAGGCCATTCAGCGTGGCTCCTTCGCTAGAAACTGCTATCGCAGTTTCATAAAAGAGGGGGTTAATGTAAGTAATTTTTTGGAGGAGTGTTTCAGGACAGACAATACATCTACATTAAGAATATAAGAATAACCTTACTGTGTCAGACCAATGGTCCATCAAGCCCAGTAGTCCGTTCTCACGGTGGCCAATCTTGGTCAATAGAACCTAGCCAAAACCCAAGGAGTAGCAATATTCCATGCTACCTATCCAGAGCAAGCAGTGGCTAGCCCTATATCTTTCTCAATAACAGACTATGGACTTTTCCTCTAGGAAATTGTCCAAACCTTTCTTAAAGCCAGCTATGCTATCCACTTTTACCACAACCTCTGGGAATGAGTTCCAGAGCTTAACTATTTTCTGAGTGAAATCAAAATTTCCTCCTATTGGTTTTAAAAGTATTTCCCTGTAACTTCATCAAGTGTCCCGTAGTCATTGTAATTTTTGACGGAGTGAAAAATGTATCCTCTTGTACCCGTTCTACTGCACTCAGGATTTTGTACTCTTCAATCATATCTTCCCTCAGCCATCTCTATTCCAAGAGCCCTAACTTATCTGGTCTTTCCTCATACGAGAGGAGTTTCATCCACATTATCATCTTAGTTGCTCTTCTTTTAACCTTTTCCCATGTCGCTATATTTTTCTTGAGATAAAGCGACCAGAATTGAACGCAATACTCCAGATGAGGTCACACCATGGAGCGATATATTACCACACCTTAGCTAGTTAATGCAAAAGCCCTTACTATCTCCAAAATAGATGGTAGTAAGTGCTCATGTGGTAATTTTTAAAAGTGGTTGCTCACTAATGATAACATTTCTACACAATCGTAGATTAAATTAATGGAAAATAAGGTGTTTTATGGCTATGGTAAAAATGGTGACATCCCTCCCTGCCCTCTTTAACATCCCCACCCCATCTGTTCCTTCCCTGCCCCCTCCTGCCACGCACCCACACCCCTCCCTTCCCCTTATGCCTTTAACATTCCCAGCACAAGCAGTAACCCCAACCTGCTACTCGCGCCAGCGTCGGATCTTGCTCTGACGTCAATTCCTAGGCGCAGGTCCAAGAAGTGACATCAAAGTATGAGCCAATGCTGGCGCGAACAGCAGGTTGGAGATGCTGCTCATTCCGCGTACGTTAAAAAAAAGTACGGGGGAAAGGAAGTGGTGCATGCACGTGATAGTGGGGGTGGGGGAGGAGTGGGGGGCAGAGAAGAGGATGGGAGCTGGTGCCCCCACCAAGATGGTGCCCAGAGCGGACTTCACCTCCCTTACTATGCCACCGCTACTGCAGCTTTAAAAAAGGATCCCTGAGTGACATAAGAAAACATTAGAAAACCAAGATTATACAGCAAGGTTGTTGTGGTGGTGGTTTGTAGCAGTGATAGTGGCGTGTGAGTGTGTGGAGGGGGGGGGGCAGAAGTTGAGGGATGAGGTGTGGTATAGGAGTCGTTCATAAGTACTACCTAGGCCACATATCAATAATTCATGAGAGGCAAAAATGTCTGTTTCAGGGCAGGACCGGAAAAAAATAGTTCTCTCAGGATAGTTTTTTTTCCCCTCAGTTCCAATATTTCCTCGTTATAGAAGAATAACATGCAAACTGCAAGTCACTTAAGGGGGAAAAATATGTTTCCAAACGTGCAAGATAATGCCAGATATGAAGGCCAAACCTTCATGTGGTATTAGCTGTATATTCTAAATAATCCATTAAAATGAGACATTATCAATTATATTTATGTTAAATTGTATTAGTAACATCTCTTAAGATATGCTATAGGAGCAGATGACAGTTTACTGATTGATTTGAAATTATCGTTTAAAATTCAGATCAGACCAAAAAAGATTTCCTGTGCACCAGCCCTAATATATCTCCAAATGGATTAAGTATGTGCCCCCTTTACAAAGTGGCGGTAGCGATGCTGCCGCAGTAAATGTGCCGAAGCCCATTCAGTTTCTTTTGGCTTCAGTGCATTCACTGCAGCAGCATTGCAACTGACCCCCCCCCCATATATTTAACTAAAAGTAAATAAAATCATACATCTACTAAAACTAGGTAGCATGCTGAAGAAACAAACTAAAAAGAAAATTAGTTTGTCAAATAAACAATTTGTCAAAATGAAAAATGGAAATGTATTTTATTGAGAGCAGGAGATCTCTGGACTTTGCCAGGGGCAAAAGTTAAAAAAAAAATTCAAAAAAAAAAAAATATATATATATATATTTTTAAATTTAATACAGCCTGTATGGCTTATTTAACACCTAATGAGTTCAAGGAAGGTTATAATCAATGCTTTGCTTCAAATAATATACATTCAAAATAAGACAAGTATACCATACACATTTAAAACAAAATATCAGTTAGAAACATCATAAAATTCTATCTTGTCTGTTATAGGTGTATAAATCTATCAACCCAATCTTACGCCCCTAGCATATTAATCCTTCGCTCCTCCTAAGAAACATATTTTTCCAAGTCATTATTGTAGGGAAACAGAATTGCAGGCTTTCTTAGGAAAGCAGGACAGGCCAAGAAGGTACTTGAAAAATACACTGTTGAATTAAAGCAGCTATAATTGACTATCACCCCTTTTACAAAACTGCGCTAGTGTTTTTAGTGCTGGTCGCAGCGGTACCAGCTCTGACATTCATAGAATTCCTAGGAGTGTCAGAGCTGTTACTGTCATAGCCCGTGCTAAAAACCACGCCACGGTTTTGTGAAAGGGAGGTATTTAAATTAACAATTTTTTTTTAATACCATGGACATTTTTTTTGTTTGTTTTAAGCAATAAGAATTGGTAGAAATCTAGAGATGACCTCATAAGACAGTCAAAATTGAGAGTTCTAGGGTCTAAATCTCAACTATGCAGTATACTATAGCTGATATAAGAACAGACTACCTATCTGTGCACTGAATGTTTTTATTTATAGGTTTCTATTTTGCATTTAAAAGGTCTATGCTGCAGTCTAGAAGTTTGCAATGATGGCTTGAGAGGTAGAATGTTTTAAGAAGGATAGGGCCTGAAGTAAATATATATATATACGCACACACACAATACACAAACACACAATGGTAGTTGATGAATTTGAGAAAAAAGATTATAGTATCTTCATCATGCTCTGTTTCATTGATGTAATGGTAATATCTGTCTTTTCAATAACTATATATTAAAAAAAAGCCATCGTGTCATTATATATCCTAATATAAAGGACAATCAGGCTTAAAATTCATTTATAACATTTTCCAGGATAAATTTCTTACAAGTTTAGAGTTCAGCTACAACACTGCTAAATTATTTTGATACAATGATTTTAGTTGTCTTACGTTTAAAATATATTATTGTTAAGATTTTTTAATTACTCTTTGTAAGTATTAAAAGTACTACTAATAAATAAACATGTCCACAATATTCAGTTTAGAAACTTTAGAAAATATACATCCAACATTCTTTGCAAGTATATCCAGACAATGAGATCAGTGTGTGAAATAATTATTATGAAAATAGACAGTGTATGCCCTACATGCTATGAAAATATTGAAAGGTTTTGTATGAAAAAAGTGTAGCTCTTATTTTACGTTTCTAGCCCTAATTAATGTTAGCAATAAAAAATATGTCAATATTTTCCCAAGCAATAATATTGTCTTTGTCTTTATTTATTTTCAGAAATACAGTTTTATTTATAACCTATAAATATCCCCTGGGGGGAGGGGAAAAAACATATCTAAGTTATGTTCTCATAGAGAAAAAAGTTGAAAATAAATCTGTTGATATTAGTGTTGATTAGCAAAATTAAATAGGAAAACCAGAGACAAAAGATAAACAATCTCATTTATAGATAAAAAAAAATAAAATGACATATTTACAGTTTAGAAAATAAATTAGATTAAAAAAATAAATGAGTTTTAGCAACTTCTCAAAACCATATATTTGATTTTGTATGCAGACCCATATTTAACATATTGCTAGCCTTAAAAATATCTTGCTGCATGTAAATTTGTTTTGGAGAGCTCGTAGCAACAAAATTCTTCTCTGTTGCTGCTAGTACTTTTTTTTTTTTTTTTTGCTTGAGCATAATAATATTGGATGTTTGCTAGGAAAAAAAAATAAGTTTTAGAATAATTCCATTGTTGGAATACCTACCTTCAAAAACGAGAGCTCATTTGACATTTGTAAGATTTACTCCCACAGTTCCACCACTTGTTGTTACTGATTTCAGTAACGAGAACTTGCCAGAATTCTGGAGAAGCAAACCTTCAAATGTGGATTTTAAAGAACAGAATGTTTTGCATCTGTCATTCACATGGAAACTTTACTTGCTGAAGGGGGGAAAAATGCAAGCATCTTGTCTATGATTGCTTAGTAAACTATTCATTTTCTGTTCTTTCAAAGGATGCTGACAATTACCTTTTCCTGATGACAGATTCAGAATATATTTCATACTGTATTGGCTGAGGGGTCACACCAGAATTAATGGAAATATACAATGCCCACATATAACAAATAAGTATCCAATTAAAAACACAGTCAACCCAAAAGCATAGATATTGTCTTTTATATTAATATCTATTGTATTTTCTTAGCATTTAATGTGAGCCTCTTCAACTAACTGATGCCTTGGGGGGGGGGGGGGGGGGGGGGGTTGGAACCTAACAAATCGCTCAGCTGGTGGTTGACACTGGTCTTGACGAAAGCTAGTAAGGAACATTTTGCAGTCTTTCAGAACCTCTACACCAGCTGTCACCCAGCTATGGGTGCTGAAAAGCTCCTGTCACTTCATCCAAAGGGATTTACTTGGTCAGAAGGGAAATTTAAATACAAAGCATACAGCTAAGCTAGTGAAAAGGATTATAAGTGCACAAGAGCACATGTGTATAAGACACTAACACATCTTTAGGAAATTTCTGATTCCCCCAAAGCCTGTATTACTGCCAGAGACAGGGCTGTCTACATATGCAAGAACCTTTGCGCTTAGAGTTATTATCTTCTGTACAATTGAACGTTATAGGTCTTTCATTGTGCCACATTTCAGCGTTCCCCTTTGCTTCAGTGGGAAATGAGACAAAAAGGCATTCCTTGTTTAATTCATGGGCATAAAAGACATTATCTGGGCTTCTTGTTAAAGTTATCAAAATAGTATTTCCATCATCACATTTTGTACAACTACTGTATCAAATGAACGATATTCAAAGCAAATAAAATTTAGTTTTATTTTAAAATGTTTAACCTGGATATTGTAGTGCGGATACAGTATGAATCAGATACAAAAATAGTACAAGAATCATTTTAATGCACTTTGCAATTTAATTTCCTTTCATAATGGGATTCTATTTTATATCCAGATATAATTTGAAAGATTTTGTAACAATCCATGCAGTTAATAAGGATAATTAAACTAAGAATTTATTTTAGGATCTGTTGTTCATTGTTTATTAATTTAAAAACTCACCTGGCATATGAGGGGCTACTGAAAAGTTCTCAGCCCAACCAACAAAGTAGAGGCAGTCTCCATCCAGGACTATACACTTAGTCCTGAGATTTTTCCACTTTTTTTGGTTTCATATTTTTCTGACAAATGAAAAAAGTGGAAAATCACCAGACCACATATATAGCCTTCTATGGAGACTGCCTTAACTTTTGTTGGTTGGGCTGAGAACTTTTCAGCGGCCCCTTGTATTAGAATCTGTTGCATCAGTCACTTTATCATTCCAGTTCCAATTAAGTGTTACTAGCATCATGAACTACAATTAATTTCCAGGAACAGAGCATCTCATTAGTCCTTTTGGATAGGGGGAGGGTGAAAATATGTGGGTTCCAAAAACTGTTTATATCAAGAGAAGGAAAAGAAGGCAGTGTTGATCATAAGTTAGGGATGTGCATGGTGGGGGGGGGGGGGGCAGAATTGGTTTATTTTGGGCTTCTCCCCTAATTTCCAAATGTTTGTTTCAGTTCATTTCATATTCATTTTAATAATAAAAAAATAATGCACATTATAGCTTTTTAAGCTGCATTAATTGGCTTAGCAGGCACTAATTTGTAGGTTAATGCACGCTGACTCAGTAACGCTGATTAGTACAAATGAAATTGGGTGGGGGAGGGGGGTATTTATTATTGGAAAATGTTTTTATGAAATATAAAAAGATGAAGGGAAGGGGATAAATTTAATATGATATGATTAATTGTAGAATTTCAAGTGATATATCTATGTTAAAATGTTAATACCAATGTTGATGTACTTGATGTAAGTTATAAAATGAATAAAGAATTATAAAAAAGAACCACAAAATATTTTTAAGGAGCACTAATGAACTGAAATGAATGCATTGATACCGATGCAGATCCCTAAAATATGTCCACTGTGTCAGGGGGGGGGGAGGGTGTTCCTTTGCGAGGGACATAAACTAGGCTGGCAAAGGCAGCAAGTGATGGAAGAACAGCTAATGCTAAGGGGCAGTTTTGTTGAAGTGAAGCACTTCTGGCTGCCTGACCCCTCCACTGTTTATTCACAAGGTACTGATAACTTCTATAGCTATGGCAATTTCAAATGACAAGGGTGACTGTCGCAGGGTTGGTCTCAATAGTCCTGGTTCTGTGACCTCCAGCACAGTCAGACAAAGCATAACATTCAGGAGCAGCAAGAGAGAGCTTAACTTGAAAATCATAGTAATAACAACAATAGAGAAATACCTGTGTTCTGAACAAAACAAACATTATTTCATGAAGACTCAAGGTGTGTGATTTTTGATAGCATCAAAACAGGTTTTATATATATATATATATGAAAGAAATGATTATTGTGTAAACTAAAACTCAAGGCAATTTAATTGAAAGTTGCACAACTGAATCCATCTGCCTTTAGAGGTCACTAGAACTTCACTACAATATTTACAGATGTTCAATGGAGGATTAGTACAGCAAGTCGAAAACTCATGCAGACAATATACAGTTTCACTGGATGTGGTATACTATTATCTAAATTTCTTCACATAGACTATCATGTATCTGACTCAGTAAAGCTGATTAGTGAAGCAGCTTGACTCTGACATATCCTTTATGCCAGCCACATGCTGCCTTCCACAGCCACCTTATTCACTGTGGAGACAGGCCCGGAGCAAGATTGTAACACAACAAAATGCAAATGAGATGAGCCTTACACCACTTAAACTGAGATGGCTGTAATGTGTAACAGCTTAATGTGCCCACAGATGTGATTGATACCCTTTCCTTATCTTTAAAAAGCCTCATTTCGAATGCATAGTTTTTTTTTTTTTGTATCATCTCTTCTTTTTTTCCCCTAACAATATATTTCTTCTCTGCCTTCACCCTGTACATAAGGGAAACTTGTCAGCCAATGCCTACTCCTTTAGCAGAATGTATAGTTTATGTTTATAAAATACTAATAATATAGTAATACAGCATTCTACAGATTGCAAGCATCTTGAAGGTTTATTGCATGAGCTTTTGGCCCTAGTGAGTAAAAATATGACCAATGGATGCTATAAAAGTTGACATCCAAGTGATATTGTTCCTTTGTGGTCAACTTTCTCTCCTTAAGGCCAACAGTTACCTATAATCAATAATGTTCCATCTACAACATTGACTGTTAAAATTTAGCAGGAGGCATTTCGTTTGTCACAGCTGGATTGAAAGATCAAGGCAGTTTCACTGAATGTAATACGAGTATTACATTTATTTTTTTTTACATTAAAATCCCCCCCCCCCCCCCACCTGTTCTCTCTGACTTTCCAAAGCATTATAAATGATTTAGGGGCCCTTCAACAACAACAAAAAGTTATGTTTCGGCCTTAACACACTATAATGCAGGATTTTAAAGTGTTGCAAGCTCAAAACTAATGTTGCATCAAGAAAGGGGTGTTCTCATGTTAATATTTAGATTAATTTGCAGAACCTGCTCCAGGTTAACACTGAAGCCTGCATTATCCAGTGACCCCCAAATTCTGTATATAGTGCCATGCATTATGCATGCAAATCAGTGCACACATCCAATTTGTGTGCACAACTTGTTTAACAATACCAGTGCTGATAATTGGTAATTAACACATTATAATTGATGCTAATTGGTACTAATTAAAAATCATATGGGGCATGGCTAGGGGAGGAGCATGGGCGGATTGTGGGCATTTCTAAAAGTTAGGCACACTTATAGAATACAACCGATTTGCGCCCAACTTAGACGTAGGTATTTAGGCCTGGTGCACCTCAATGCTATGCTATGTAGTACATCCACTAATCATGTTTCTATATATGGTGCGTTCCTTTCATAGAATCATGCTAAGCATCATTATGATTAGCACCAATTTTTTTTAGGCGATATATATGGAATCAGGTTCTTAGGAATGAATTCTGTAATTGTCATCTAAAAAAGATAGCGACGTCTAAGTCACTGTCCACCCCCAAAACACTCCTACTTTGCTATTAGATGCTGCTAGATGCCATGTGGGATGAACACAGATGATCTAGAATCAGAAAATAATAGTAAATATTGAAGAACTAAGGCCAGTACTGCGCAGACTTGCACGGTCTGTGTCTGTATATGGCCGTTTGGTGGAGGATGGACTTGGGAGAGCTAGAATAACACAGTAACAAAATTCATCACCGTTCCCGTCCCCACGGATAACTGTGGGAAATAATCCCATGTCATTTTCTAGTGTCTATTTCAACCTCGGTCCTTCTACACCAGCATTCTTCAAAGCAAAGCTTGTGGGTCAGTGTTTGTGCCCAATTATACTCTGATTCTTCCCTCTCTCCTTAAAGAATGACATGAAGATGGTTTCCCGCGGTTATCCGCGGGGACGGGAACAGTGATGAATTTTGTCACCGTGTCATTCTCTAGAAGCCTTCAATGGCTGGGAGGGTGTAGATGGACTGGAGTGAGCTTTGACGGAAACTTCAGTAGTTGGAACCTAAGAACAGTACTGGGCAGAGCTTTGGATTCTTGCCCAGAAATAGATAAGAAGAAGAAGAAAAAAACAACAACAAATTTTTAGATTGAATCAGGTTGGGCAAACTAGATGGACCATTCGGGTCTTTATCTGTTGTCATTTACTATGTTATATGTTACTATGTGAGAGGCACCTATCTTTGGTAGAATTGTGCCTAAGAAGATAGGCGCTTATGTCCCAATTATTATTATTTTTTTCAATTGTGAGCTTGTTAAAATTCATGAAGCCAATTTACTATTTTAAGCCCCTCCCTTTTACTAAGCTGTGGTAGAGATTTCTACCATATCCCGGAGTGCTCAATGCTCCAATGCTATTCCAATACTCATAGAATTCCTATGAATGTCAGAACATTGAGTACTCTGGGCTGTGGTAGACACTTCTACCACGGCTTAGTAAAAGGGGGGTAAGTTAGGCACCTAACATTAGTGCCCAGATTCTGTAATCAGTGCCCAATTCAGTGGTTGCCTTAAAAGCGGTTGCTGATCGCCTGTGAATCAGTCCAGGGTGCCAGTTACAGAATCGCTCCAAATGGCTGAAATGTAGGCCAGAGCTACATTTCATAGACTTATCTTTGCTCCTAGACTACAGCAGCCGATTGCGGCAGGGGAATTCCCTCCTCCCCCTTCAGCTGAGTGGCAGGGATTCCCCAAAGCCGCAATTCTTTAAACTGGCGCCCAAGTTCTGAGTGTCAGTTACAGTTTCATGGCTTTAGGGCATCCTTGCCACTCAACTGATATTGTAAGGGGATATTCCCACGCTGTGATTGACTGAAATCAGCTACGGCAAGGAACCCCCTTACCCGACCTCAAATCAGCCAGCATGAGGGATGCCCACTCCCTCCTGCTGGCACCCCACCCCCCGCGAACATCCCTGGCGGGAGGGATGCCTAATCCCTCCTGCCAGCAGCCCCTCCGAATATCCCTGGCAGGAGGGATGTTAGTGAGGGGTGGGGGCGCCGGCAGGAGGGAGTGGGCATCTCTCCTGCTGGCTGATTTGAGGTCAGGTATGGGGGGTTCCCTGCCACGACTGCTCTCAGCCGATCGTGACAGGGGAATTTCCCTCTCCAAAATCAGCTGAGCAGCAGGGACTCCCTAAAGTCATGATTCTGTTACTGGTGCCCAAAAAACCTGGCTTTATGGAATCTCTGCCACTCTGCTGATGGGGGAGGGGGAATTTTCCTGCTGCAATCGGCTGCTGTGGTCTAGGCAAAGATAGGTGGCTAAGATGTAGGCCAGGGTTTCCTGGTGTAACTCACAGATGAGAAGCCGCTTTAGATCACCTAATGCCACTTCGGGCGTTGGCCACGCCTACTTTGGCGTTAGGTGATCTAAAGCACCAACCTAGCCACGATTCCAGCGGTCATTATAGCCATCTTTTATTTAGGCATTGGTAGGCGCTTCCACCATGCCATTTCTGACCATTGGCAGGGCGCCTACCGACACCTAAATTTAGGCATTGGTTATAGAACCAGGGCCTAGGTGCCTAACTTTAGGTGTCTGCTATAAATTTTCCCCTGTAGTGTGCAGTAAGTATAACACAGTAACTGGTTAATGCTTTGTGCCTATTCTCTACCCATGCCAAGCCCCTGCCAAAAAATTAGTAACACATGGTTTAACCTATGGAAACAGGGAAACTACTGATAAACCCATAAACACAGTCATGTAGTAGCTTCCTTCAGAGAACTAACTACACATTAATCTCCAGATTCTCTGTACGGCCTATAAGATTGGGTAATGATATTTGGGCACTGATTCAAAATGTGCATCCAACTAAATTGGTTCTCAAGGCAAATAGTGCCAATAATTAGAAGTTAATCAGAAATAACTGGCACCAATTTAAATCTGCACACACATCTTGCTACACACTATTCTATCCTATTTGTTTTTACCTTAAGACTTTGTAAACTTTCCTGACCTTGTTTGCCTATTTGTGCCATTTCTTTGTTAACCTATTTTGGTTTATTCCCTGTTTGTTTGTTTGGGCTTTTAATTATTACCTGCTGTTTTTACATTTTGTAAACCGCTTTGATTTGACATTTTTTGTCAGTAAAGTGCGGTATATCAAATAAAATAATGGTAAAATAACTGTAACAGTGTGTGCCCAAATCCCATGGTGTGCAACTCAAAAGGGGGAGTGGCCCTGGGAGATACATGGGCAGATCGGGAGCACTTCTAAAATTTGCCTGCAGTGTTATAGAATTCCAGGGATGTAGGTCCAACAGGGTGCTGAGAAATTGCTCTAAGTTAAACATCGATGTTTGAACACCATTTTCTGAATCTAGCCCTTATTTAGGCATACCTTTTCTAACTGCTCACAGATATATTTACAGCAATCTTCATGAGCAGTTAGGGAACATCATAACGGTAAACTCCTGCTTAAGGAAACACATACAACATTATTAACAAAAGTGCACTAGGGATATGCACAGGCAGGGTGCTTGTTTTCAGATTTTAGGGATCTTTTCTAGATGATCAAGTGTTTTTATTTATTTCTAGCCCATTTTGGAGTTTTATTGGATTGATGGGTAAGAGATTTTTTCATAAATAGATAAATGAATTAGCCTGCGACCCGGATTACTGGCTTTGGAGATATATGAGAGTAAATATGGATGTATAGAGGAACTGGAGATCAAAGGACAAGTCTGCTCTATATTTTATTAAACCCTGAATCAATTAGGCAAAAATATTGCTTTGCTTTTCTGTTTTTATAACCTTCCACGACCTTCATACCTCAAGGCAAACTGAGGGTTTTCCTCTCCTTCATTTACTCTTCTTCCCATCTCCTAAATTAAAAACTTTCCTTCCTGAAATCAATAGCATTGCTGTAACTTTCTTACTTCTCTTATGCTTTTCAGACAAAGTATTTTGGAGGTAGCTAGTATTTAAAAATGGGAAACAGGAGATCAATTTCTAATCATTTATATATTGGTAGAGATGATCACTAATTTTAATACTACCACTATTTATCATTTCTATAGCACTGAAAGGCATATGCAGCACTGCACATTTAACATACAATAAACGGTCCCTTCTCAGAAGAGCTTACAATCTAATTTGGACAGACAGGACATAATGGGTTGGAGAGTTTCTTGCAGAGAGCCTGATAGGATGGACATAGGTATCTAATGCTGAATGGGAGATAGGTAAGAGTTTGGCTTTAGACTGCAGCTCTGATGATGCTATAGACAGACACTATGCTATAGACAGATATTTAAACACATTATAAGGAAGGTAGGTTATATATAAAGCCAAAAATTTGATCACGTGACCCCTCTTCTCATTGACACTCACTGGCTGCCCAATTCTCACCGTATTACATTTAAAATGTTGCTTCTCACTTTTAAATCAAGACTAGAACACTCTCTGTCTTTCATTGACAAAATATTTATCATATAGGTAATACACCATGAACACTTTGTTCCAATCATGAAAATCTCCTGTCCATCCCCTCAATGCATCAAATCACTTATGACACAATGTGTAAATCCATTTTTTTCCATCACCACCCCCTCCTTATGGAACGCTATGCCTCAACATCTTAGACAGGAAAACTCCATTACAAAGTTCAGATCAAACCTTTAAACATTCTAGTTTAAAGAAACATTTAATTTATGAGAAAAATAACTCAAGAAAGGAACAGTTTACACACACACACCCCATTTGTGTTTTTCTTTTGTGTTTTCTTTTATTACATTGTATTTCTTTCCCTTTACCCCTCCTGTTTTGTGTCGGTCAATTATTACCATCCCTGTAACTGTCAATGTTTTTATTTTTTATATATCCAATTTTATTATATACTGTTTAGATGGTAGATCAAAAATTAAATAAACTTGAAACTTAAGTTCAGGGTTTACAGCATTGCTAATGTGCATAGACTATATGACTTGGACACATGCTGCTCCAAATTCTACAAAAAGTGCTAAAAATTGTACTTGCAAATTTTGGCACGCACTCATTTCGTGCATGCAATGTAATTGAATTGGCACCAATAACTGGATTCTAATTAACAATTACCAGTGCTAATTGCAATCACTTAAAAGTTATCAGGCTCAATTTCAAAAAAGATAGACGTGCAAAAGATGGCATAAACCGACACTTGGACATGTTACTAGTCAAAATGTCCAGGTGGGCATTTTCAAAACTGACGTTTTAGACGTCTTTCTGGTGATTTTGACTCCATTGCATCTAAACCTTAAGGGGATGTGTTAGAAGTGTGTTTTGGTTGGGTTTAGGGAGGGATTAGCACTTGGACATTTTACAGCGATAAACATCTTACAAAACATCTAGGTCACAATTTGAATGTTTTGGGCTGAATCTGTTTGTTTGTTTTTTTAATGAATAAGGGCCAAAAAGATACCCAAACTGACCAGATGACTAATGGAGGAATGGAAATATGGCTCCTACACACTCCCCTATGGTCACTGACCCCCTCCCAAACCCCAAATATCTGTATGAAATAGTACATGTCTGTCTCTATGATACTATGGCCAGTCCTAATAGAGCTGGGCAGTGCAGTGTAGAGAAGGGGACCCAGGTCCATATATCTCCCTAACTAGTACACTTCTGGTGGAAAGTGTGAGCCCACTAAAAACCCCATTGTACTGCCATATAGGTAATATCTGTAGGCATAAGGGCTATTGGGGTGGTAGACAAGTAGGTGCAGTAGATTTTGGGGGACTTTTGGAGGGCATAGCATATAATGTATGGGGGTTATGGTGAAATGTGTACCTGGCATCATTAAAGTAAAGTTCAGAGCAGTGCCACATAGGGTGTCCCACTGCTCTGCTGACATGTCTGCATGACCAGTCCATTAAAAATGCTGACCCCTACTATGTGCAAATGGCTTGTTTTAGACATTTTTATTTTAATTTGAGAATGGATAGAAACCTCAAACGTTATATAGCCAACACAAAAACAGGTTTCAAAACACAACTGTGATTAAATACTAATTGAGAGGAAAAGACCTCAGATTCCTGCACCAACATAGAATGTAAATTCAAAGTGGTTTAAAGCAAGCATAGGTTTTCTCTCATCGGTCAAAAACTGATTGAAAAAATATTTAAAGCCATTGAATTATACACTCTATAATTGCTCAGACGATCAGCTATAACATTAATGCACTTATCTTTGATGCTGATAAGAGCCCGACGGGAACCGTTTCGCCAAAATATTTGGCTTCGTCGGGGGCTTTTTTGAAAATGCATTCAGTTTAACTGCTACTGCATATCAAAAATGGTACCGGAATCTGAGGTCTTTTGCTCTTGATTAGTATTTAATCACAGTTATGTTTTGAAACCTGTTTTTGTGTTGGTTATATAACATTTTTATTTTAGACATTTTTTTTTCTTCAATAATTGCAAAAAGAAAAATTAGACATCTAGCTGGACAAAACATCTAGGGTTATTAAAAAAGAAAGAAAGAAAAAGATAGATGTCTTGCAGGTTCGAAAATGGACATTTTCTCCTCCCTATTTTTGGACATTTTTTTCAAAACATTCAAAATTAGACTTATACCCCCTTTTATTAAAATGCACTAGCAGTTTTTAGCGTGGGGAGCCACGCTGAATGCCCCATGCTGCTCCCGATGCTCATAGAGTTCCTATCAGCATCGGGAGCAGTACGAGGTATTCAGAGCGGCTCCTGGTGCTAAAAACTGCTAGTGCAGTTTAATAAAAGGAGGCCTTACTGTAGATATCCTATAAAAAATGGCCATCCATGTGTGAAAAGTTGCACACCTGGATATTTGGTTCCAAAAAGGGGGCATGGCCATGGGATAGTAGTGGGTGGATTGAGGTGTTTCCATAGTTTATGTGCTCTGTTACAGAATAAGCAGGATCCAGACCTAATTTAGGTGTGAGGATTTATATTAGGGTTGAGTTGGTATAAATGGTCATACCTAAAGTTAACACCCTAAATAGATATCTCTCACATTTTATGTGTCTGGTGATCCCCCAAAATGAATAGACATTAAACAAATGGACCTCAAATCCCAGTGGGAAAATAACTCAGGGAGCATACAGCTCCACTAAAGAGTCCGACAGTTTTCTCACAATACAAGAGAGGTTTCTCCTGATGCAGCTTTGCGAAAGAAAGGCTTGCAAGAATTTTTGTTCAGTATAAGTTTATGAAAGAGAGCCCTGAGGAACTGTACTTCAACAGTGGAAATATCTCTAAAGCAGGGGTGTCAAACCTTTTGGCTTCCCTGGGCCGCATTGGTCTAAAAAAATTTTTCTGGTGCCACACAAATGCACAAACACTGCAGCAAGACAGAAGAGGGAGCCAGCAAGATGGTAAACACCCGGGGGCAGCAGAGGAAAACACTGCATCGCCCTCGACCGGGGTTGCACAAAATACTTCACGGGGCCGCAGGTTGGATACCCCTGCTCTAAATGGTATTAGATTACAATCATCGGTTGATCAGCAGAAGACAGAGTTTTGGAAGGACTGCTACTACTGTATCTAACTGAAAGCTACGTTTTGTGGGAATTTTTTGAATTTTGGTGATTCCCACATGTTGTTGTACAGTTGCTATTTATTTATTTATATTTCTATCCCGTCCTCCCAACAGCTCAGAACGGGTTACAAAATGGACATTCACAATGTAGAAGGAGGACATGAAGTTAAGGACAGGGACTACAGAGTGCAAAAGTATTAAAAAAAGAAAGAGGGGATATTGATAGAAGCATACCAGGAGACAGTTTCATAACTATATAGGGGCAAAAGGATATAGATAGAAGCTTTCAAAGGGGTCAGTTTACAAAGAGCCAGTTAGTGCTATTAGTACATTGTAATAGTATGGCTCCTATTATGAATAATATTTTTATTTAGTCAAGATTGATTGGGTTTGCATTTGGCGGGGTTATACACATGTGGCAGGGTCCCGGACCCGCAAGCAGGCAAGGCCCCCAAACACCCACCATGAGCGCTAGTCCCCGCAGAGTATCAATGGAAATAAGACAGTCCTTTTTGTTTGATAAAGAAAAACACTTTATTTTCCTCAGTATTTTTTCCATACAGGGAAAGTAAAACCCAAAATAGCCCAGCCGCTTTCTCAAACAGTCCTTGTGGCCTAAGATACAGCCTTCCCTTCAATAATATCCCACGAGCAAAATTATTTCATCCAGTCTTTGTCCCAGAGGCTGAAATTTTAGCACAGTTCTACAGCTCCTCATCAGGTGACAAAAATTCACTTTCCTTGGCTTGTAGGTAGGCCACTGTCCTACCCTTAACCAAACTTCCAACTGCTTTTAATAGCTGCAGTCTTTCAACAGACACTCTCACAGGTGCCCCAGCTCCACAGAGCAAAAATGTCTCACAGTACTGCCCTCTATTCCTAACTCAGGGTTAGTCTGTGTGGGAACATACTCTACCCAATTACAGAATAGGGATCCTGTACACTTCTTGTGTTCCCAATGGTTTAGTGACTCAGGATAGGGACAAACTCTGGGCTTCTGAAACAGCCTTACTTGTAACTCGGGCTGTTGCTTCATTAAAACAGGGATTTCCTTCCCCCACTGCACCAAAGCACATGCACACTCCTGTCCTTAATCAATTAAACCTCCGTTTTAGTTTCCTAGCCACAGGATCACTGTTTGTACTTTTAAACAGGAAGGTTTTACAGTTATGCAACTCTTTTCATACATACTTTCTTTCAATACCCCTTCCTCTGGTCCATAACCAAATTCCATATCTTAATCTAAGTTATTTAATTCAAAACCCTGCTCTTTTAGTTCAATAGCAGTACTTTCTCTATCTTGTAGCTCCCCTCACCCACTCTGTGAGAAGCTACCTTTCTCCCAGCCAGCTTGTGTATACTTTGTCTCAGAGTTCTCCCCCTCCCAAGCTAACCTTTCCCTAGGAAATTAGTTGCTTTCTTGCCTGGTGTTTTCTAGTTGCCTTGCCCAACGTGGTGGAGCAATTGGTTTGTAAAATTTTCCAGCATTTCCTGGCAGGCACTGCGGAGTTCAGCTTGGCTTGTTCCTCACCCCTTCTGCACTCAGCCATAGAGATTTTATCTCTGGCTCCTGCTCTGCCTGCTGCACATCAGCTCTCCTGACTCCTCCCCTGTCTTTAACCCTGTGTGTGTCAGGCTGTAATACTGCAGGGTTAAAGGGAGTTTTTCTTTCTGCAGGTTGGAACAAGGAATAATAGGGAAATCCCATAGAATCCTGAGCTGCTGCTGCCTTAGGTCTTCTGATCTGCCTTCCTGCTGTGCCTATTGACTGCTTGTCAGACTTTATAATGCTTTTTCTTTCTCTGGGAATAGCTATGATAATGGCTTGGCGTAATGAGGGTTAGCAGCAGAGTCTCTGGATGAGACAGGGCTCTGCCTGTCACTATATATATATATATATATATATATATATATATATATATATATATATATATACAATATACTTATTTTTATAGTGTAACTGGTGGTTCTTCTACTTCATGGCTTGCCTTGCCGTTTGGGCATTAACACCTTTTTTTAACATGCAACACACAGACTCAATGACTCCCCCTGACTTGAGTTTCACTGTTTTTAGCTTCTTCGGGAGGGGACATCCACTACAATACACAAACACACCAATGTTAAAATCCTAAATTTTAAATAACCATATAAAACTCCTATCAGACTCCTTTCTACTTGATAATTCGATGTAACAGCTACTGATCTAGCTATTACCTTAAGAGAATAATCCAAACCCGCTCTGAATGCTACATTGCTGGTGGATCACTGAGACAAATTACCAGAGCTTTTTAACCCTGCCTGCATAAGCCGGCCCTGCCCTACTACACATGGGCCATCGCACTCATACACTTCAAGCATGGGACAGTCATAAAGGTAGGTGTGTATATCTAAAGTGTGTTGCTTGCCTTAATGCATCCAACACATGGAAAGTGCTTAAAGATATTTGTTTGCCCATCCTGGTATTTATTATGCTATTTTTACAGTGTTTAACTTAAATAATAATAATTTTTATTTGCACTGAAATTTCAACTAATTATTTTTCTTTATGTAAAACCTAAAATAACATGACTTTGGTAAGTATCGAAGAGAACTGACATTAAATGAAAAACTAATCCTTTGATTTGTAGTTAAACTAATACACTAGCAAGAGACTGAAAATACATTTAAGTCATACATTAATTCCTATAACTTTGTTGCCAAATATTTTAAAAGGTTTTAGTTGTTACTTCTGAAACAAAAATTATTTATTATAATTTCCCCATTAAGTAAGACAGACTGTTACTAAATCTCTAGTAGATACAAGTTTATAGAAAATGAGACACTAGCAGCCTATGCTGTTTGTTTCAGTACCTATGATTTCTGATCCTGTCACAATCTGTGATAATAAGTGTTAATTTCTCTGGGCTCATTTGTCATATAAACATATGTCTTACATCATTTGGAAGCCCTGAAAACGAGGTTGTCTGTGTAACAAACGGCTCCTGAGATATTGTGACTTGCTGACTTGGTGCAATATGAAAATACTCTAAAAGAGAGGTTTAAAATCAAACAGGACTTGGAAGCTTCCAGCAGCTTTTCTATTGTACCAAAAGCTGAAAACTATGACATTTCTTAAAGGAAAAACAAGGGATGTACTTATAAAAAATATTTGGTTCAATTTCAGGCAATTTTCAGACTTTCTCCTCCAAAGTTTTAAGCATTTTTTGTTTCACACATTCAGTTCAATAAGGAAAAAAAAAAAACCCAAAACAACAAAACATAACATCCACTAGAACTTTCTAATGCATACAAATCAGTTGTGCATATGGTAAGTGATAGACCATGTGCCTTAAATCATTTTTGAGCACACTAAAATTTTGAGTACTCTAACACAGTGAATTAATGATTATAAGTGTAAATTCCTAGAAAATATGACTAGCTCAAATATGTTAAACCCCATTTTGCATAGCACCAGAATGTGTAAAACGGGAGTTCCACTTCAGGATATTCACATCTCCTTAGTATTTTACAAAAGGCTCTGTGAAATGTGGGGTCATTTGTAAAATACATATAAGGATGACAGCAAATGCACATGTTTTTGCTTTTGCATACAGAGGGAACATCAGTTTTGAAATATACATATGAACAAAAGGACTTGTGCTAGTTATATGTAGAGGCTCCAGCAGAAATTTTTAAAAAATAGCACAAAAAAGGCAAGTTATGAGTGTGACTGATAGAATGACAGAGAATCACTAAAGTACTCATTTTCAAAAAAGAAAAACATGTCTCAAACATGATACAAAACATGAGATGGATATTTTTCTCACCAAAATATCTAAATCAGAATTTCAAAAATGCAGAATTGGAATGTTTTTCACTGAGATTGTGCAAATAGCAAGAGAACATATTGGATGCAAGTTACAGGTAGGACTAGGGAGACTCAAGAAGGATTACAATCTGGATGTTTTTCTGCGATAATGGAACAGAAAAAAGGTCCAGGGCAGAAAAGCGGTACATTTTTATCTAGACCTGTTTCAGTCTTGATTAATAATAATAATAATTTATTTCTTATATACCGTTATACCAGAAGTTCAAAGCGATTTACAACAAAAGTACATGCAATCAATTTAAAATACAAACTGAAGAGAAGTTTACAATCTTAAGTGTACTAAAGTCTATAAAAATCCATCTTTTAAAATCAAAAGTTAGATAATAAAATAGTTTAAATGAAACAGTGGTAATTAAAGAAGGGCCACTGATAAAATCGTAGTAAATTAAGGCCGTAGAAATTCAAATAAGTTATGGCCATAGACATGATTTAAGAATGAAACTTGTCAAACAGATGTGTCTTCAATTGTTTTCTGAAATCAGCATAAGAGGCAGCTTCAGCTATGAGTTTACCAAACCATATATTCAGTTTGGCTGCCTGGAATTTTACAGTTCTATCAAGAAACTTCTTATATTGGCATGATTTTAGGGAGGGATAGTTAAATAAAGTTTTGCTATGAGTTCTTTTGTTGGAATAGTTCAGGAGGAACTGGGAGGCGAGGTAGACTGGTAACATCCTGAAGACTGTTTAATAACTAATACAGGTAAATTTTAAAAGAATTCTAGATTCAACAGACAACCAGTAGAGTTTTTGGTAATATGGGGTAATATGTTCCCATTTTTTTAAACCAAAGATCAGACGAACTGTGGTATTCTGGATTAGTCTTAATCTTTTAAGAGTTTTTTTTATAAACTCCCAAGTAAATGATATTACAGTAATCCAAAATACTCAGTATAGATGTATGCACCAGTAAATGGAAAGACAATTCATCAAATAATTTTTTGATGGTGCGAAGCTTCCATAAGATCAATATACATTTCTTAAACAGTAGGTCTGTGTGAGGTGCTTGTCAAGAGTTATGCCTAATATTTTTATGGTAGGTTCAATTTTATATTCTCGTCCGCACACATGAATCAAATTTTCTTTTATCTTTTCATTGGGAGTTGCCAGAAAAAATTTAGTTTTTTCTGTATTTAATTTTAGTTTAAAAGCAATCATCCAAAGCTCAGTTTGATATAAGGTGTTAGCTATAAGGTTAATAAAATCTGACGTCAAGCAGGTTAGAGGAATCAGAACCGTAATGTCGTCTGCGTAAATGTAGAAATTGAGTTTTAGCCTTTGCAGTAAATTTCCCAGTGAAATAAGATAGATATTAAACAGGGTTGGGGATAGAGGGGAACCCTGAGGCACCCCACAGATGTTATTCCAACTGTGAGAAAACTTATCGTCCTTGAAAACGTGGTAAGATCTTTTACCTAAAAATCCCTGAAACCAGTTGAAAACATTTCCTGTAATATCAATGGATTCTAAACAGTCCAATAAGATGATATGGTCCACCAGATCAAAGGCATAGCTCAGGTCGAGCTGCAAGATCATAGCACTAGTACCCTGACTAGAGAGTATAGAAGGTTTAATAATGAGGCCATGACTGTTTCAGTACCAAAACCCGGCCTAAAGCCTGATTGGTTGTTATGCAGGATATTGAACCTATCGAGGTAAGTAACAAGTTCAGCGTTTACCATCCCCTCCATTAGCTTAGCCGCAAGTGGAATGCTAGCAATGGGTCTGAAATTAGATATGCTATTGGATGGTTCTTTATTGTTCTTTTTGATGGGCGTTATTATGATTTGACCCAAATATCTTCTGGGAACTGTCCTATAGATAGTAGGAGATTAACCCAAACTAGTAGATTGGCTTTAAAGTTGGTTGGGGCCACTTTCATCACATTTGGAGGGCAAATGTCCAATCTACAGTATGATTTAACATACTTGTTGTAAAACTTGTTGAAAGTTTGTCAATCTATCTCTACAAAGTTGAACCAGCTCATGTCTACTTTGGAGGCATCTTGATCCTGAAGGATGTCATAATTCCAATGATAATCAGAGGGACCCGTTAAGGAATGCCTTAATTTTTGTACTTTTAGATTAAATAAATCAGCCAAATTATCTGCTGTTACAATAGATTCTTCTACTGAATTTGTGCTGGATTGAGTATCATATAGATCATTGACTAATTTGAAAAGCCTACTGCTTTTTGTGGATACATTACCAATTTTGTGGGCATAGAAGTTTTTTTTCTTTTCCTTAGCTAGGTTTTTATAACTTTTTAATTTTTGACGCCAGGCTTCTCTAGTCTCTAGAGTTCCAGATTTCAACCAAGTTCTTTCTAATTTTCTTAATTCCCTCTTTATCTCTAGAAGCTCTAAATCATACCAGCCGGTTAGGTTTCCAGTTCTTTTCCTTCTTTTTTCAATGGGGCCATTTTATTTAAAATATGGTACTAATGTTAATCCAAGAACTCATGAATTGCATGTTTTCTTTATCTTGTTTAAGTATGATATCATAATGTGACCAAAATTCTGTAGAATTGATCTTACCTCTACTGATGTGAAATTGTTTAGTTCTATTCATATCATTTTTGATGGCTAAGGTTGTGTTCTGCTGCTAGTCAAATTCAAAATTACAGTCAGAAAAGGTGCTGTAACTGAGAAGATGACCACTGGAGGGATAAAGGTTGTCCATCCCCGATTCCCCAGTGGTCACTGACTCCCTCCTACCCCCAAAGATGTGACAGTAGATACCAAGCTTTATGACTGCTCCAGCCTCACCAATTTGCTTCACTTCTTTGAAGGCATAAACATGTGGATAAAGGTAAGCTGTTTGCTGTACTGTATCTAGATTTTCAGAAAGCTTTTGACAAAGTTCCTCATGAGAGGTGTGGGACAGGATCCTGGCTAGGCTTAGTTGCTTTGCTGAATCCCAGTCCCAAAGTTTAAATAAAGACAGTGGAACACAGTTCTCAGTGCCTTCCAAGAATTGCACACTGAGATTTCCTGGTTGATCAAAACAAAACCACTTTAATAGAAAACCAAAACTCCAAACACAATTTCAGAATTGGCACGAGCAAAAAGGACAGGCTTCCAGGAATTCAATTCATTCCTCTTAGGAAGCAAAATAAGTCCCACTTTAGCACAAGCCGTGCTTTCAAAGTCCATTAACAAAAAAAAAAGGTCCTTAACTTTTCCTTCTGGCCTTACTCATGGCCTAACAGAACAGTGCATGCACCAAACACTAGGTTCTCTGTAAACGCTCTCTCTGGCTCTGGTTGTGGCCCTGTTGGATAGAGCCGAATCCCCAACAGGCTTGGAGGAGATGAGCCCGTACACCACAGGTGTTGCCGCCCTCCCAAAAGATAGACTCCGGTTTTCCTTCTTTAATCCCAGCACAAGTCAGAGCAGTGCACAAGCTGCTCCAAAAACATAAACTCAAAACTCCCCTGAAGGAAAAGAAAAACTGCTTGGCTTAACAGCCTACTCACAATCCATTAAGGGTTCTTCCAGTTAGGCAAGACATAGTCCTTCTGGCACTCCATGTCATAGTCCTCAGGCTGGGCTTCTGCGACTGGATTGGACTGGCTGGTTTCCAGTTCCTCCATTTCCCAGTCCTCATGGAAACTTCCTTATGCTGGCCATGGTTCAGCTAGACTGGCTTCCTTCCCAGCTTCTGCTCAGCTCCTTGTCTCAGCTGTCTCTCCTCTCTATCTGACAGGAAAGCTCAGTAAATGGGAGCCTCAGCAACAAGCCACGTCCCCTCCTAGCAGGTTTAGACAATCTCTTAAAGGGCCCTGCCTTCTCAATATCAACCTGAGCTTAGGACACTCTTAAAGGGGCAGGTTCCTTCCTATAGTTGTGAACAGGATTTTCACACTGATCAGGATGTTTCCTAAACCTGGTCACAGAGTTTTTACTGGGGCTTACAAGGACTTTCTCCTTGATTCTAGTAGGTCTAGCCAGATTCCTGTCACAGAGGATACTCAATGAAGAATGAAGTTTAGCGCAATTCTATAAAACACACAATTTATAAAAATAACGCTTAGCACCTGTATACATGACTAACATTTAGGTCATCAATTTAGGACAATGAAAACCAGGCCTAAATATCTACACCTATGTTGTGCATGGATTGGATATTTTCTACAACAGTGCACCATTTAGGAACACCTATGATCCACCCATACCAGTCCCCTGGCCACACTCCCATTTGAGATTCACACATTAGAATTTATGAACACTACTTTAAAGAATACACTTAGAAAGTTGTGCAAGTAACTTCTAATTAGTGCCAATTAGGGTCAATTATTAGGTGTTAATTGCAAATTATTAGAATTAATTAACTTGTTAAACAAATAAGTTACGCACCCAACTTTGTTTGCTTTTTGCAAAATATGGTCTTAAGTGCTTAAATATGGTACATATTACTGTAATATAGAGGGGCCTTTTCAATATGATGTCTAAATCCAAATTGAGATTTTTTTGCCAAAAATGAATGTAATCCAATGTTTAGTACACAGCCATAACTGAACCAGAAAAATACCTACATTTCTGGTTTGATTATGGCTTTGAGCTAGATATTTCAAACTGAACACGTCCATCTGTAAGTACCATTTTCAAAGAAAATATCCCAGGGAAAAATGTAGAAAAGCACGTCATGGGTGGGTCTGTCTGGCAGGATTCCTAGTGAATTGGCCACAAAGACATCCCAACAGTGCAGAGGACCTAATATAAAGGAACCCAGGTAAAAGTCCTGCCTAAATCCCTACATATTGTATGATGAGCCCTCTAGGAACTGAGAAAACCTGTTATACCTAAAGATCTGATAATCCAAGCAAACAGATTTGTCTATTAAATTATCTCTAATCAAAACTCACTTCTTAGGTTAACTGTGCTCTCAGATGCCTGACGATTTTCTTTACAGTCTTTGCAGGACAGGGGAATCTTTCATCGAGCTCAGTACCAGTGAGCTGAAAAAGTGCTAATGCTCTATGATATTAACTTATATAAAGTGCTTTTTGTGCAAACTAGATAGCTAAAACCGGCACTTATCTGTTTGTGACTCTGGTGCTGATATCTTGGCTGTAGCAATATAAAACTTATGCCCAACGGGGACCCTTTTCACCTGTTAGCAGCTTCTTCAGGAGTCTACTATATAATGTGCAGCTACGCTCTGACTGAAAAGCAAAATGACGTAACAGGTGAAACTGGTCCCCGTTGGGCATAAGTTTTATATTGCTACAACCAAGATATCAGCACCAAAGTCACAAACAGATAAGTGCCGGTTTTAGCTATCTAGTTTGCACAAAAAGCACTTTATATAAGTTAATATCATAGAGCATTAGCACTTTTTCAGCTCACTGGTACTGAGCTCGATGAAAGATACCCCTGTCCTGCAAAGACTGTAAAGAAAATCATCAGGCATCTGAGAGCACAGTTAACCTAAGAAGTGAGTTTTGATTAGAGATAATTTAATAGACAAGTCTGTTTGCATGGACTATCGGATGATTCAGTTGACTTGTTTCCATTGTGGAGTAATTTAATACCTAAAGATCCACCATTAAAATAGCCCTCAGGCTTGCAGCTCACATATATTTATATACAGGAGATATTTCTATGTTGCAAGAGGGCTCACATATTCTTAAGGATGTTTTTAGGAAGGGAATGGGATGAGGAGGATTGCTCTAGAGTTCTGTCTATGGGTTGGGCGGGGCAGCATTAGTTAAGGTAGAAAAGGGGGGAATTGGACTCAGATGTGGCACTGAACAAACAGAGAAATTGAGCAATAAGTAACAGTAGAATGTTCATTTGTGGATGACACTGCTATAACTAGAGTCATAATCTGGTATGACTGCGTGCCCTGCTGAGGTTGATGACTTGTGAATACTGTGTTGGTTTTCAGATGGGCCTAGCTCATCACCAACTCTGTTGTAGAGAGTTGCGCGGGGACAGAAATCCCACCCGTCCCCACCTGTCCCCGCCAAAGTCCCACCCGTCCCCACCCGTCCCCGTGAGGACTCCCACCCGTCCCCACCCGTCCCCGCGAGGAATCCCTCCGTCCCCACCCGTCCCCGCGAGGAATCCCCTCCATCCCCGCCCATCCCCGCGAGGAATCCCCTACGTCCCCGCGAGGAATCCCCTACGTCCCCGCCCATCCCTATAAACTACAGAAATAGTTATTTCATTTAATTATGCTACTGAATTAAAGGCTCTGGTAGAAACCCATTTAAAAATAAGCAAAAAGACTTTATTAATTTGGAAATATTAATTGGGAAGAATACATACTTTGTAAACGGGTTTCTACCTGAGCCTCTAATGTTTATAAATTTTTATCAACACAACTAATATACTACTTTATCCTTAAGCAAAAAAAAAAAAAAAATATTTTCCTACCTTTATTGCCTGGTTTCTGCTTTCTTCATGTTCTCATTCAAATTCCTTCCATCCACTGCCTCTCTTCTCTCTGTGTCTTCCATTTGCTCTGTTACTGTGCCTCTCCCTTTCTCCCCCTCCCAAATTGGTCTGGCACCCATCTTTTTCCCTCCGCTCCCCCCATAGTCTGGCACCTCTGTCTTCTTCCCTGCCAGCGTCTTCTTCCCATTCCCTCTTCCCCATTTCCTTTCAGTGTCCTTCTCCCCCACCATCTTCCCCATGTCCTGTCAGGCAGCATCCTTCTCCCCCTCTGTCTTCCCCATGTCCTTTCAGCGGCCTTCTCCCCCCTCTGTCTTCCCCATGTCCTTTCAGCTGCCTTCTCCACCCCTGTTTTCCCCATGTCCTTTCAGTGGCCTTCTCCCCCCTCTGTCTTCCCCATGTCCTTTCAGCGGCCTTCTCCACCCCTTTGTCTTCCCCAGTGCTTTCAGTGGCCTTCTCCCCCCTTAAGCGTCTTTTCTTCTCCACTCCACCTTTCCTCCCTCCCTGCCTCCACCTTTGTGGCGCTTTTGCACCCGACCGACAACAGAACAGGCCCGGTCGGACAAATCTCCCTGTCCTGTAGCCGCGAATCAAAATTACCTTCTTACAGCAGCTGGAGTAGTGAAGCTGCTGTAAGAGGTAATTTAGATTCGCGGCTACAGGGCAGGAAGATTTGTCGGCCGGGCCTGTTGTCGGTCGATCGGGGGACCTGACCAGCTGTGCACATTCTCCGGGGCGGACCACCCCCTCCCCCCTCTTTCGTACGCCATTGCCTTCTCCCTACCTGCCCTGCCGCACACAGCCGACCGGAAGTCTTCCTGATATCAGCGCTGACATCGGGAAGATTTCCGTTCGGCTGTGTGCTGCGACAGGGCAGGTAAGGAGAAGGAGACTACCCTCGCGGCTCGAGTGCACTGCGATCCAACCCCGCAGGAACCCTGTGACCCTCGGAGGCGTCCCCACGGGATCCCCACGACCCTAGGGGGCATCCCCACGGGATCCCCGTGACCCTAGGGGGCGTCCCCACGGGATCCCCGTGACCCAAAGGGGGAACCCGCGGGATCCCCATGGGTCCCGCGGGATTCCCGTCATCCCCGTTCCCGTGCAGCTCTCTACTCTGTTGCTGCAGAGAAGGAAAAAGCAGGTAAAATTTTAAATGTCATTGATATTGTAGTTATATAAATAAAGATTGAATAATAGAAAAATATATATGATTAAAGTGAGTAGGTGTGAGGTAGTAGGGTTCTACTGTAAGCTGATTTAAAGGTTTGGAGTTTAATGTGGGGTTGTGTAGCATGACACCTAGAAAAGGCCAGTCTAAAGAAGCTTCAGAAGGCTATCAGGCTAGGTTTCCTGGAAAAAGGGTTTCAAATAAGACTGAGAGATTGGTAGGAAATACGGCCTGGTCAGATCTTTTACTTAACAAGAGAGTTCCAGAAGCAAACTACCTCCAGCGATTTAGTTTTAGACCATGGATGAACTTTGGACACTAAACCTCATATAAGCTAAGCACTGCTTATTTAATGCTTTTTTTAGCTTCTTGTTCTGCTTTAGTTCTCTAGGCTAGTTTGGGGCAGGAGAGTTACACTAACCTCTTTTCATTTGATGTTTGATAAAATTACACTATTAATTTTGCACTTTAGCACATATGGAGGGGCAGAATAAAAACAACAACATCTAAGTCCCCTTTGGGCCTAAGGCCCTAGGCACCCAAAGTAGGCAGTAGGGAAATGTCCATTCTAAAAAAAAAATACATTCAAAATGTGTTTGTTTGTACCTGTACGTTCAGGAGTTTAATCGCCCAAACCACCACTATGTCTATCTTTAAGCCCTATTCTCTAAAAATAAAAAAATCGCCCAAGTCCCAAACACAAAAACAAGACCTTTTAGGCATGGGAGAGACCAGTCCTTCACCTAAAACTGGTTAAAGAATAGTGGAACCGTCCCCCCAACCCACCCCGCAACGATCACAGCAGGAGGGATGCCCAGTCCCTCCTGCCCAGAACACTCCATGACAACCCCCCCCCCCCTCCTGCAATCTTCACTGGCAGAAGAGATGCCCAATCCTTAAAAGTGGCCACCGATTGCTCTGGCAAAGGTAGATGCCAGAAATGTAGGCCAGGGTTTTCAAGGCCTAAATTTCCGGTGCCTACATTTGACATGATTCGCTCCTCCGGATGTACCTACCAGCACCTATTGCCACTCCTGGCATTAGCCATGCCTACAGTGGCATTAGGTACCAATAGGTGCCTCTGGAGGCATGATTCCAATGTTTTATTAGGCGCCAGTAGGTGCCTTGAAATTTCTTTTAAGCACCATTTTGGACTTAACTTAGGTGCCGATGGTGCATCTACCAATGCCTAAGTTAAGACACTGTTTAGAAAATATGGGCCATATAGGTCTTCTAAAATTATCACCTTAATGCTACTTTATTACAGAAAGATTTCATTAGTTGGTTAAAATGACAACATACATATCAAATTCCAATAACAATGAAACAACTATAATCAGATAAAACATATTTAGAAGTCTCAGCCGAATGCTTGAAAAAAGTATAAATGTTTTTAAAGCCATGATAATCTGACATCTTTATATCTGATGGCAACTTGTTAAACATCTGTGGCCCTGTAATTGATGACATTTTATTTTGCATCTTAATATAGAATGACACGGTGACAAAATTCATCACCGTTCCCATCCCCTTAGAAAACCGCAGGAAACCATCTTCATGTCATTCTTTAAAGAGAGAGGGAAGAATCAGAGTATGAATGGCCACAACCACTGACCCTCAAGCTTTGCTTTGAAGAATGCTGGTGTAGAAGGACTGAGGTTGAAATAGAAACTAGAAAATATAGAAACATAGAAATAGACGGCAGATAAGGGCCACGGCCCATCTAGTCTGCCCACCCTAATGACCCTCCCCTACCTTTGCCTAGTGAATAGAGCCCACGTGTCGATCCCATTTGGCCTTAAAATCAGGCACGCTGCTGGCCTCAATCACCTGCAGTGGAAGACTTTCCAACGATCAACCACCCTTTCAGTGAAAAAGAATTTCCTGGTGTCACCTCGTAGTTTCCCGCCTCTGATTTTCCACGGATGCCCTCTTGTTGCCGTGGGTCCCTTAAAAAAGAAGATATCTTCTTCCGCTACGATGCGGCCCGTGAGATACTTGAACGTCTCGATCATGTCCCCCCTCTCTCTGCGCTCCTCAAGCGAGTATAGCTGCAGTTTGTCTAACCTTTCTTCGTACGGGAGATCTTTGAGTCCCGAGACCATCCGGGTGGCCATTCTCTGAACCGACTCCAATCTCAGCACATCTTTGCGATAATGTGGTCTCCAGAATTGCACACAGTATTCCAGGTGGGGCCTCACCATGGATCTATACAATGGCATAATGACTTCCGGCTTACGGCTGACGAAACCCCTGCGTATGCAACCTAGGATCTGTCTTGCCTTGGATGAGGCCTGCTCTACCTGACTGGCAGCCTTCATGTCCTCACTGACGATCACCCCCAAGTCCCGTTCTGCTACCGGTCTTGTTAGGATCTCACCATTAAGAGTATAAGTCTTGTATGGATTATGGTTGCCTAGGTGCATGACTTTGCATTTTTTGGCATTGAAGCTGAGTTGCCAGGTCCTAGACCAGCGCTCCAGTAGGAGTAGGTCATGCATCATGTTGTCGGGCATTGAATCTTCGTCCGTGTGCATTTTCCCACTACATTACTTAGTTTGGCGTCATCGGCGAATAAGGCTATTTTACCTCGAAGCCCTTCTGCCAAATCTCTTATAAAGATGTTGAATAGGGTCATGGGATTATTTCCCGCGGTTATCTGCGGGGACGGGAACGGTGATGAATTTTGTCACTGTGTCATTCTCTACATCTTAACATGACTCACATATCCCAAAGAGGGAAAAGGTAAAATAAACTGATTTTGGGATCAAGTGATGCATACTTGGTGCAAGGATAAAGGAAAAAACTAGTAAGCTTAACTGTCTTGAACGATATCATGGAAACCATAAATTGCACATGCAATTGTAATGGAAGCCAGTGCTATGACTGCAAAGTTGGAGTGATATACTCACAGCTACTAATACCCAGTGAAAAATTGGCTACTACATTCTGAATCAATTGTAGAGCTTTATTTACATATTGACGAAGCCCTAAAAAAGAGAATTACTATGAAGTTGTACTGAAAAGTTCTCAGCCCAACCAAGAAGAGAATGAGGTGGATATTGTTCAATCAATGATCTGAGACAGTCAAAAAACATAGAATTTTGTTTCCGCTAATTGGCTCTTAATGAAATAAGATAGCACTCTTTTCAACTACAGTGGCAAAATCACGCTCAGAATTTAGGAAATTTGTTGGTTGGGTTGAGAACTTTCAGCACCTCCTCGTTTAATCCAGTTAAATTAAGTTACATTATATTAAACTTGTATCAAACACCATAAAATAATTGAAAGCTAAATGCAGACTAAACTAAATTAAACCTTAAGTTTGTATACCGCATCATCTCCACAGAAGTAGAGCTCGACACAGTTTACAGGAATAGATATAGAAGGAACTCCAATGAAAGTAGAAGGACTTAGTAAAGAGAAAGACACAGCCTACCTAAAGCCACAAATAAGAGAAGGATTTACAAACAAAAATGTGAGGTTTAAATGTCAAACTAGAGTCAGTCTTACTACATAATTACTGAATGGGCACCATCTGGTCACCACTTTCCACCTCCAATTCAGCAAAATAGAATCATGCTTAGACTACTAAAATTTCAGTTTCTATGATATAACTTAAAACCATTGTTATGCGATCAATTGGAAACTCTACTAACCCTTTCAGCCATTTGATTGAATTTGCTATCCAAATCATAGTCTATAGTCCAAAATAGCATAATGTCATATCGCCATGCAAATATTGAAGTTTTGATCATTTTAGCAAACCACAAAGCTGTTGAAAATAAAACAATGCCCACTCTACTTTTAGTGGGATACTTATAAAGCTACCTGAGAAAAATATTAGAAATTTATGGTTCCTTTTACTAAATGGTGGTAGAGGTTTCTACTGCGGGCCAGTGAGGTAAATTCTCTAGCTCTCATAGGAATTCTAGGAGCCTGGGAGCATTTACCTCACCGGCCTGTGGTAACAACCTTTACCACCATTAGTAAAATCCAGTGCTAATGATAAAGGAAGGCTAAACAGAGGAAAAAGTTATTACATTTAAAGCACAAATCAAACAATTAGAAAATCAACACATATGTGGGGGTAATTCTATAACTGGGTCCCACAATTTAGCACCCATTTTATTTATTGGGATTTATTAACTGTCTTTATGAAGAGATTCATCCAATGAGGTGTAATGCAGGTACAGTTTAGCATAAAACAATTTTGTTAAGATCATAACAATAGTAAAATGACCAAAAATAAACAAATGCAATAAATGAAGTAAACTTGTAAACAGCAAATTGAAACATAATAATATGGAGTAGTGGAGTGAAGGAGGCAGAAGCTGATTGGTGCAGAGACACAGTCTGGCACCAATTGACTTTAAGTAGATGGAGAGTAACTAGGAGGCTATTTGGGCAAGAGAAGTATTGGTTTAGGAAGAAAGGTTGCTGGAAGAGCTTCAACCATCTGTCCGCCCTTAAGTTTCCAAGTTTCCAAGTTTTATTAAAATGTGTTATCCCACTTATCCAATTTCTAAGCGGCTTACAGTTATAAAATTATTAAAAGATGGGGGAAATACAAACATTAGTCATTACAAGACAATATACCATATTTTTCGCTCCATTAGATGCACCCAACCATAAGATGCACCCTAAATTTAGAGGAGGAAAACAAGAAAAAAACATTTTGAACCAAATTCTCCCTGCCAGGCTAAGCACCCAACCCTACACTCCTTGCCAAGCTCTGCACCCTGTCCCCCTCCCTGCCAGGCTCTGTACCCTGTCCCCCTCTAATAGTCTAGTGGTAGGCCGGGACAGGGCAGGCAGGGACAGGGCACAGGGCAAGCAGGCAGGTAGGGACAGGGCAGGCAGTTAGGGACAGGGGACAGGGCGGGTGGATAGGTAGCTAGGGAGGCAGGCCTCTTCCCCCCTGTCAGGCAGCAGGAAAGCCCTGGCCTCTCCCTCCAGTCAGGCAGCAAGAAAGCCCTGGCCTCTCCTTCCTCACTCCCTACCCCCCAGGCAGGCAGCAGGCAGGCCCCAGCCCTCTTCCTCCCCCCTCCCCCGCATACCTTTTTCTTTTTTTTACTTCTGGCACCTCACTCGCTGTGAGAGGCGCACAAGGGTTGCTGGCTGCCTGGTCCCCACCACTTCTGCAGAGAGCAGCAGATGCAGTTGCCTCCTCTTCTGTTCTCTGGTGGCATAGCAGTGCACCAGGTTGTCTGCCTGGTCCCACACCGCTTCCTGCAAGAACTCATACTGCCAGAGAACAGAAGAGGAGGCAGCTGTGTCTGCTGTACTCGACAGAAGCGGGGACCAAGCAGCCAGCAACCCTTGTGCGCAGCTTTCAGCGAGTGAGGCATCAGAAGTTAAAAAAAGGTACATGCGGTGGGGGAGGGGGGAGGAGGAAGAGGGCAGGCAAGAAAGGGAGAGTGGCAACATTAAAATAAGTTAACGGGGGGGGGGAGTGTTTTGCGTATTCGCTCCATTAGACACACTCTTATTTCCACCCACTCTTTTTTGAGAAAAAAGTATGTCAAATGGAGCAGAAAATACGGTAAATGTACATTTAGACATTATAGACTGACTATGATTACATAGGGTAAAAGGGAAGAAGTACAATATTAGATAGGAGAGGAACACATAAAGGGTATGTATATATGTAGGAGGGTCTGATTACATCTGAGATGGAAAATGGAATTGGGATATCAAAAGTTATGTCAAATGTGTCTTTGAACAAGAAAGTCTTTAGGTTCGATTTAAATCTTTCAAGGTTAATTTCTTCCCAAAGGTGATTAGGCATTGAATTCCATAAATTTTGGGCTGCAACTGAGAATATTGATGAGCGTGTGGTGTCGTGTATTATCTATTGAGATGATGGTATAATTAATAGATGTTGGTTTTGAGATCGGAGTGTTTGTTGGAGGTTTTGGATTTAAAAGTCAGTAATAGGATTTTGTAGGTAATTCTGTAAGACATTGGCAGCCAATGAGCCTTTATCAACAATGGTGTTACATGGACCATATTTTTTCTTTTTATTTGGTTAGAAGTTTTATTGCTGTGTTTTGTATTATTTGTAATCTTAGTTCTTTCTGAGTAATCCCTCTATAAAGCACATTGCAATAATCTAATCTTGATATGATGAGAGAGTGTATAAGGATATTCAGTGAAGAAGTTTCTAATAAATTTGCAATAGAACAGATCATTCGTAATTGGTAGAAGCAACTTTGTACCACGGTACTGATATGATTATGTTAGCTTAATTTTTCTTCAAATGTTACCACTAAAATTTTAATGACATGTACTGTTTGCAGAGGTGTTGACTTAAATATACTGGTGTTGATATGGAATGGGTGTCTTTACAGGGAAAAAGCATTATTTTCGATTTGGATGTATTTAGCGCTAGCATGTTTTTGTCGAGCCACTGACTTATCAGTTCTAGTTTCTTGTTAATGTTTTGAATTGTGTTTGGATCATTGGGATCTATGAGGTGGAGTATCTTTATGTTGTCAGCATAGGCGTAAATTGTAAAACTGATGGATTGTCCCAAGGTCATTAGGGAACAGTAAAGATGTTAAATAGCAGAGGGGAAATGATTGATCCTTGTGGTATACCATAATTCTGTTTGAGGGGATCAGATGTGGTTTTATCCTTTGTTACTTTAGATGAACGTTCGGGAAAATAAGAGGTGAACTAATAGTATTGAGTAGAGGGGGGAGTGGGTTATGGTAGTGGGGGAGATCACCAATGTTGCAGTAGGTGTTTGAGTAGTTAGTCAGATGAAGAGGAAGAGTTTTAAAGGTTAAGAAGATAGGAGTGCAAGGAACCTTGAGGGAGGGACAGATAAAGGTCTTGTGATACTACAGACCCTCATATTGTGGGATATTAGAAATTTTAGTGAAATAATGATAGTTTGCTACTATCTAAATTATTATTGATGAATTTTGTTAATTTATGAATGTGTAAACAGATTGAAGTACAGTGGTACCTTGGTTTACGAGCATAATTCGTTCCAGAAGCATGCTCGTAAACCAAAATACTCATATATCAAAGTGAGTTTCCCCATAGAAAATAATGGAAACTCGCTTTGATACGTTCCCACCCCCCCGAGGCCAGCGGCGCTGCTCTATCCCCACCCCCAACGAGAACCAGCATTGCTCCCCCTGAAGGCCCCCCTGCGATCCGGCCTTCCCCCCCCGCCGAGATTCAGCACCCCCCTTGCTGCGATTCGGCACCACCCCCCCCCCGCTGTAATCTGAAGTCCCCCAGACCCACCCGAACCCGCTTTTTACTGTCATCTTGGCCTCGGCACCAGCACCGGCATGTCCTGTGCATTGTTGCCGGTGCCCATTCGGCCTCCTCTTCTTGGGCCTTGAGCATCTGCGCATGCTCAAGGCCTGCAAGTTCCCGCTTTCTCCGAGGGGCTGGAGGAGTTGCCATACAGTGAAAGATTAGAGAAATTGGGTCTTTTCTCCTTCGAACAAAGGAGATTGAGAGGGGACATGATTGAAACATTCAAGGTACTGATAAGGACAGGTTGTTCACCCTCTCCAAGGTAGGCAGAATGAGAAGGCACTCTCTAAAATTGAAAGGGGATAGATTCCGTACGAATGTAAGGAAGTTCTTTTTCACCCAGAGAGTGGTAGAAAACTAGAACGCTTTTCCGGAGTCTGTCATAGGGGAAAACACCCTCCAGGGATTCAAGACAAAGTTAGACAAGTTCCTGCTGAGCCAGAACATACGCAGGTAGGGTTAGTCTCAGTTAGGGCGCTGGTCTTTGACCAGAGGGCCGCCACGTGAGCAGACTGCTGGGCACGATGGACCACTGGTCTGACCCAGCAGCGGCAATTCTTATGTTTTTATGTTATGTTCTTATGTTTCTTTAACAATTGTTTTATGTAAAGTCATTTCAAGGAAACAATAACTCCTTGATCCATTGGCTGCATTATAGATGTCACATTTGGAGGAAGAAAAATCATTTTGAATCCACTTTCCTCTCACTCTAAGCTTTCAGCCATAGGATGTGATGGTGCATTGTCCAACAATAAAATTATGTTTCCTTCTTTTCCTGTATGAAGCTGGAATCTTTTCACTTCTGGTAAAAAGCAGTTGTCGTACCAGTCGAGGAAAATTTCACAATTCATTCAGGTTTTCTTTTGGCTTCTGTGTAACAGAGGAAGCTTATGCACATTTTTGAAAGCACGAGGGTTTTTAGATTTACTAATTAGCAATAACTCCAACTTATGACTTCCAGTACCAGTGCTGGCTTTGAATTCAGAATCTCCATGAAGTTGCTGAGTGAAAAACATTGCCTTTTCTGCTAAAATCTGCCCAGAAATTGGATGACCCAATTATCTTTTTTGCAAAAACCATAGATATAGAGCTTTATCTACCTGTTCATTAGTTGGTCTTTTCATGGTTTTTCTGTAACAACTCCCTTCCTCTTTTTCAAGAACAGAAAAGTAGTTGAGAATAGCATCCTTTTGTCTTTTTATGTCAGATATTGTTGATGTTCTTAAACCATATTCTTCTGCTAATGTTTTTCCAGACACTCCCTTTTTATAACTTCCCCACAATGTCCATTTTGTCTTTTAATGAGAAAGCAACCCTTTTTCGCTTTGCCGGCATTTTAATTTTCTTGTTTCTAGAGAGAAGCATGGCACTGTACCGTAGAGTTGGGAGGAAAAGGGAAAGGCAGGGCTTTCCTCTGCTCTCACTGATGTCATTTTCTGGGGGAACTTGCAGAGGCCAAAACAGGCTGCGAGGATGAACGCTGCAGCTGCCGGGAGCCTCTGAGGTACACTGGAGAGAACGCATGCTGGGTCACTGGCAGAGGGGAGGGAGACAGTGAGTAGCTGTTGCTGAGTGGGCCTGTGCCAATCTTTGCATTGTGCTGTATTTTTCTTTAATAAACTGTCTCTAGTATATACTTTCGAATTTAAACCAATGCCATCACTGGTCCAGATAACTGGACATCCAGATAATTGGAGTTTGAATAATTGGCGCTCCACCGTACTCTTAAGCGTTTAGTTATAGAACCGTGTTGATGTTTTGAAGTATGCCATGGAGAAATTAGATTTCCATCAAGAGCAAATAATGGCAGTGGATGTATAGGTGCTAATAGGGTGCTTATAACACAACTAGAAGTTATCTTAACACCCCCTCCCCCCATACTGGAAGAATACCTTAAGAGTTAGAACAGCAGGCTAAGAACCAAGGAAGGAACCAAAATCTGCTGCTTCTCTTTGTGATTCTGGCCAAGTTATTTAACCCTCCATTACCTCCAGCATGAAAGAATGCATGTCCCATAGGGCCAGCAAAAATATGTACTGTATCCGAATACAACTTGCCCTGAGCTAGTTCTGAATTGCTATATGTTGGCAATCATCTTTGACTCATAGATCAAAAGAAGTATGAATCTTTTCTCCAACGCTCAGTGTTAGCATAAGGAGAAACAAGGTGATTGGATACAGAAATATGAGGAGAACAGCAGTTTGGTGGTGTAGGGGTAAGAATGAGATCCCATTGCAACCCTGTGTATGTCAGAAGCCTGCCAGCTACAACTTCCTCTCTCTCTCTATGAGCCATAACTCTACTAATACTATTTGTCATTTCTATATGGTACTAGATCAGTGGTCTCAAACTTGCGGCCCGCCAAGTACTATTTTGAGACCTTCGGTATGTTTATCATAACCACAAAAGTAAAATAAAACAGTTTCTTGATCTTTAGCTAGAAATTACAATATTATTATTAAGATTTAGCCAAAAGGAAAGATTTATAAATATAAATAATTTTACCGCATGTAATATTGTCATTTCTTTAATAAGACATTAACTATTTTTTCTGAGGCCCTCCAAGTACCTACAAAACCAAAATGTGGCCCTGCAAAGGGTGTGAGTTTGAAACCACTGTATTAGATGTATGCAGTGCTGTATAGAGAATAACACACGGGGGTCACATTTTTCCCCATCCCCACGGGAACTCATTTTCCTGTCCCATCCCCACGAGTTCTTTTCCTGTCCTTGCCCCATTCTTGCAAGCTCTGTCCTCATCTACACAAGCCTCAAACACGTTAAAACCATAAGTGTTTGAGGCTTGTGTGCTTAAGGCAGAACTTACAGAAATCGGCCAAGGACAAGGACGGGACAGGGACAAAGTTGTCCCTATGTCATTCTCTAGTGCTGTATATGCAGATCCTTTCTCTGTCCCTAGTAGGCTCACAATCTAAAGTGCTTTTTGTACCTGGAGCGAAGGAGGGTTAAGTGTCTTCCCTAGGGTCATAAGGAGATGCAGTGAGAATGAAACTCAGTTCCCTAGGATCTCAGCTCACTGCACTATCAATTAAATTACTCTTTCATGCCCTACTGCCAGAGTATGTGATCTTCTAACAGTCAATTGTTTTTAAAAAATGTCATCAACAACCCACCAGTGCAGCTTGAACATTACTGGTGCTAATAACAAACAAAAAGGTGCCCAAGTGTACCACAGTCAAAAGGACAAGTCCAAAAACAAAGGAGGCAGGAGACTGTGGAATCCAATGATCTTGACATATGTTTATTCAAGGCAGTAAAAGGCAATAAACTCGAAAACAACTCCACTGAGTGACTGACATTGATGGGGAGCAGACCCAACACTGTCCGTGTTTCAGCCAATTGAAGCCTTCCTCAGGGGGTCTGGGTCAGTGCTCACTCGAGGAATAGGGAGTGACTTTAAAAACAGTAGGCACAAGAAGAAACGAAATGTTCTCTGTTTTAGGACCTCACACTTGGAATTCCCTGCCCTTCTACATAAGAAAAGATAAAGACCTCAATTCTTTTAAAAAATCTTTGAAAACTTTTTTATTTAAAGATGCTTTTACTATTTAATTTTATACTCGGTTTATATATTTCTTGTTTTTCAAGCTCATCTTTTAATCTCTTAATTCTATTTTTGCCCCTTCCTTATGTGTGTAACTTTAATGTTTTTTCCATCTTAGACTGAGAATATTGTAACTTTTTCCCTTTTTTCCCTAATGTATCAAGTTTGTGATGTAACTCCTTAAAGTTCTAACATTGTATGTTATAAATTTTTGCCTTTGAAAAATTTGTTAAGAAGTTTTGTTTTTAACACTATTTGTTATCATTTATGATATTTTACTGTACATCGCTTAGAAATTGTTATAGGCGATACATCAAATAAAATTGAACTTGAACTTGAACTTATAAATAGAGATGAAACAAGGAATTGACTCCTTGTTTCATCTCTGTTTATAAATCATTCCCTATTCCTTGAGTGAGCACTGACCCGGACTTACTGGTGCTAATACACCTTTTGTTCTTTTTGGAGTAATGCAAGTGCTGAGACAAGCAAGAGTGAATCTGATAAACTGAGATAATACCCAATATGCCCTTGAGATACACAAAATTTAGACATTGCCCTTGAGATGAGAGATCGTGAAGAAGCTACCAGTGCTAATGCTATAAAAGGACACTTATTACAGAAATTAATTATACTTCCTTTTTATAAAGAAAAGTAGGTACTTACTTTTCCTTACAGAATACTGGCACTTGGGATGTCTAAATGGAGGCTCACAGTTATACAGTTGCCCCATAAGTCTAGAATCAGATCTGATGCAGCAGTTGGGCGTCATTAAGATAAATGTAATGTAATGTAATGTAATTTATTTCTTATATACCGCTACATCCGTTAGGTTCTAAGCGGTTTACAGAAAATATACATTAAGATTAGAAATAAGAAAGGTACTTGAAAAGTTCCCTTACTGTCCCGAAGGCTCACAATCTAACTAAAGTACCTGGAGGATAATAGAGAAGTGAAAAGTAGAGTTAGAGGAAAAATAAAAATAAAATAAACATTTTAACAAGACAGCATTGATCTAAATACTTTGGAAGGTAGAAGAGAGGAGAGAAAGGAATAGAAGGAGAAGGGTCTCATTGTCCTGAATTGTTCTGAATTTCCATGTAAGTATCAAGAAGCTAAGCCTGTTCAATAATTCTTTGCATTTTGAGGGATTTCCCATTACTGAATATCAATACCTCCACTGAACACCCATGCCCAAATTTTGGCCCTTAGTGGCTTGGGGTATTGATATGTTGGTTGCTTGCTCTGTCCCTCATTCATTGCTTTGTGGTGTTATTACCTTTGATTATTTTGCCTTGTCCTTGTCTGTACTGTATCTGCATGCAAGCTTCATAAAATCAGAGAATCACAGTGTTATGGGCAAGTTTTCACATTCCCCATAGTTTTTAATAAAAATGAGACAGACAACAAACAAGAACAAAGCAATATAACACAAAACAACATTTTGCTCTTGCACATCCCTTCCATATACCTAATATTCCAGTGCCCTCATAGTACTGTATATATTTAATCAATTTTCCTTTCCTCTAATGATAAAAAAGAGACAAAACAATTATCTGTTTTCCTTCAACTCAATCTTTCAAAATAACTATCAGATCCTGTCTCTAATTAACATTCTAAATTAATTTATCTTTTATGTGAATGAAGTTTAATTATTTTTATGTACCTTCTCATGGATTCACATTTAACACTTTACGTGATATAACAGACTATGCATGTGCTGCTGCTTGTTAGCAATAGGCAATAATATAACTTTGTTAATGAAATGCAGAATATAAAAATTACCTTATTAATTATTTGCTTGCCTAGTAGGCTAAGCTTTGGCATTGTGCCTCGCTGCTCTAGAGTACATTTCTTGCCTTTGGCCATGTCGAAGGGGCTCATTAAAGGATCTCCTGGGAGCAGGCAGAAATTGTTAGTGGAAAGCAGTGGTCAGTAGCTCAGCCAGAACTCAGCAGGGCAAGGAGTCTCTCTTCAGTGAGAGCTAGCAAGGCTGTGTGTATTATACCTGTAATCAACCTGCCCAGAAAATGTCTGAAGACTGCTGGGCTCTGTTAGAAATGTTGACGCTCTCTATACTGAAACCAAACTATAATAGATATAGAAGTTCACTCTATTATAACCCTTCCCCCCAATCCTTAGCATGCTATAGATGAAATATTTATAGAGCTTAAAAACAGGCATATGCATTGTATGGAAATGTGTCTGATGTGGTAAAGTTCCCACTAGTTTGCTATAATGTACATTTAGGGTTCCTTTTATCAAGCCACGCTAGCGGGGTTAGCGCGTCGGACATTTCACCACGTGCTAACCCCCGCGGCCGGCTAAAAAACTAATGCCTGCTCAATGCAGGCGTTAGCAGCTAGCGCGGCAGGCAGTTTAATGCACGGTATTACTGGGCATTAAACCCCTACCACAGCTTGATAAAAGTACCCCTTAGTAAAATTGAAATTGAACTAACTATAATTGTTCAGAGAAGTAATTAGAGGTAGTTCCATGAAAGAAAATTATATATGTACAGATCTGGATATCTAAGAAGATAAATTATTTTAAGTCAAAACTATACATTAGGCATAGTTCTACATACTGTATATACTCATACTCAAATATAAATCTAGATTATGGGGCCAAAAAATGGTCTAAAAATAGGGGTCTCAGTTTATATTCAAGTCCTCCCCCTCTCAGATTTATTGCAAGCCTCTCCTTGGGCCTACCTTAAACCATGCTGATCCAGTGGTGAGCCAGGATTTGAGCGAACCTCCTATGTTCCTGCCCTGGGAAGTCTTACTAGCCCAAATGACTGAAACAAATGGAGTTAAAGTCCAAGTTTAATTTATTCAATATATCACCAATATAAACCCAAGGTTAAAATCTAAGCGGTTTACTATAAAAACTGAGGTAAGGGATAATACACTTATAAACTAAAAAACTACAAAAAAAAAAAAACCCCAAACCCCAAAAATTACAAATTAGACTGGAAACATGGAGGGGCATAATCAAAAAAAGCGTCTAAGTCCCCTTTTGGCCTAAGTCCTTAACGTTCAACGCAGAAGCAGGGAAGGTGTCCATAACCAAACCAAACGTCCTTGTTTTGATTATGGCCTTCCTCTGCCTAAACGTCCAATCACCACTACGTCTAAAAGTACACCCACACCACGTCTACACTTTTCAGCCATAATGAAACAAAAAAACGCCCAACCCAGCCCAAGTGCCTCAGGACCCGCCCCCAGGAGGGGCCTAAGGCTCCTGGGCCTATTCTGATTGGCCCAGGCGCCTTAGGCCCCACCTGAGGGCGGGGCTTTGGGACAGCTGGGCCAATCCGGCCTCATTCTGACGGTGGCTACCTGCTGGACAGGCGGGTTTGGCTCCCGTCTGTCCAGCCAACTGAAACAAAGGTACGGGGAAGAGGGGTGGGGTGGGGAGGTCGTGGGGCTCAGGCGGGGGTCATGAGGGGGGCGGTCGGGAGTTCTGGGGGGCGGTCATTGGGGGGAGGGGGGGTTGCATCGAGGACAGGAGGGCCTGGGATCCCTCCTGCCTGTAATGTAGTGTGGGGTGGGGGTAGGGGTCGCCGTGGCCAGGAGGGTTTGGGCTCCCTCCTGGCCCATTCAAGTAGCGGTGGGGGGGGTCACCGCAGTCCAGGAGAGCCTGGGCTCTCTCCTGGCCCACTCGATTCGGGGGTCGCCTGGGCCAGGAGGGCTTGGGCTCTCTCCTGGCCCGAATGAGTCGGGAGTGCCGCGGTTAGCCGGGACAAGAGGGCATGAGCTCCCTCTTGCCCTGATATGTCAGGGGTGCCGTGGTTGGCTGGGGCAAGAGGGCTTGAGCTCCCTCTTGCCCCGATATGTCGGGGGTGCCACGGTTGGCTGGGGCAAGAGGGCTTGAGCTCCCTCTTGCCCCGATGTTAATTGCGAGAGGGGGTGATGGATCGCGACAGGAGAGATGTCTCATCTCCCCTACCGTGATGCCATCACTCCTCTACCGGAACTGCTGCGGGTCACGGCAGTTCGGATAGAAGAGTGATGGCATCGCGGTAGGGGAGATGAGGCATCTCTCCTGCCGCGATGGTTAGGTTGCCGGGCCGCTGAACTGATGGCGCCAGCGGCCAACAGCTCAGCGGCCCCTTTTTCGGTACTTAGACCTGGTTTTATTTTGTCTAAGTCAAAAAGGTCTAAGTGCCGACTAAACTGTTTTGGTTATACCTATTGTACACCTAGGTATAGGTCGGCCCACCTCCCGCCCTTTCCCCTCCTCTAAACACGCCTCTTTTCTCTCTGTACGTTTAGAGGCAGGGGAAAGGCCTAAGCTGTTTTTAGATACGTCTAAAAACCAGCTTTGGTTATGGGTACTTGGACAATCAGGCTTTTTGATCGTCCAAGTAGCCATTTAGGACACTTTTTAGACGTTTTTTGTTTTTTTTTTTATTATTACCCCCATAAGTAATAAGGCAAAAGGGTAGAGCTACAATATTTAAAGGAAAAAAGAGTAAGGTCATAACATAACAGAGAATGGGATAAGAATGATCAATTACAATAATGTTTTTCATCAACATAAGAAGAAAATATACAGGGGTCCTTTTACTAAGGCGCGCTAGCACACTAAATATTAGTGCACGTTAAACGCTAACACATCCATAGCATAAAATGGATGCATTAGTGTTTAGCGTGCGCTAAAATGGCTAGCGCCTTAGTAAAAGGACCCCATAATGTATTATATGCCTGTGAGAAATAGTAGGCTTTTAATTGAGCTTTAAATGTTGTAAAAGAGGTGAAGCCTGTGTTAAAGCTTCACTGGCTCCCAGTAATTTCAAGGGTTTACTTTAAATGTGCCTGCATAACATTTAAGATCTTTCATGGCATTCTTCTTCCATTAATTCCTCAATCTTGGAATTCTGCGAGGCCTGATATTTCCAGATCTATCCAAAAGCTTAAATTATCTTACCCCTTGTTAAAAGGCGTTATCTATATTGGAAAATTAGGGAAATCTCCTTTTTTTATTTTATTTTTTAATCTTTATTAAGTTTTCAAAGCTAACAAAAGTGCAAAACATTATACATACAGACATTACTAATCATAACAAGCACTTATAATCAATCAGTATCAATACAAAAAAAAATAAAAACCCGTCTCCCATCCAACATTTTCTGTCAGGGAATAATACCAAACAAAAGATATACCCCCCTCCCCTGGATGTATGAGTGCTAAAACAACATAAAATAAAGATGACAACTATAACGAATCCACAAAAGATGTCAATGGACCCCCAAACTAATTTGAATATCTTAGTATGCCCTAGCATGTCAGCATTCATTTTCTCTTTAAAATTACTGAGCTTTGGAATAATTCTCCTGTCCAGCTGCACAATTTGGGCTTTTTCCAATTATTCTGAAAACTTGGCTTTTTTCAAAAGTGTAAATTTTGCTGCTCTCCATATAATTGCTAATTCTTATTATATTTTCCTTTTAAAAAATTTTTTGTAAACCATGCCGAGCTCTATCTTTATAGAGTAGATGCGGTATATAAGCGCGGAGGAGCATAATAAAAAAAAAGTCTAAGTCCCCTTTTGGCCTAAGGCCATAAACGTTGAAAGAAGAAGCAGGAAAAATGTCCATTATCAGAAAAAACGTCCAAAAGGAGTTTTTTTTTTAATAATGGCCTGCCTCTACGTTCAGTTGTTTAAAGCCCAGACCACCACTACGTCTACACTAACAACATATAATCAACCTAAAAAAAGCCTAACTCCCAAACGCCCAAAACAAGAGCTTTTAGGCGAAGGAGGAGCCAGTCCTTCGCCTAAAAGCTGGATTCTGTAACCGGTGTCTGTCAAAAACAACACCGATTACAGAATCTACCCCTCCTTCCCCAATGATCAGGCCAGGAGAGATCCCAAGCCCTCCTGGCCCCGCCTTCCCTGACTCGATCAGGGCAAGAGGGAGCCCAAGCTCTCTTGCCCCGCGGCACCCAACCTTCCCCGACTTGATCGGAGCAAGAGGGAGCCCAAGCCCTCTTGCCCCACAGCACCCCGACCTTCCCCGACCCCATACCCCCACTCCCACTAAGATACGGGCAGGAGGGATCCCATGCCCTCCTGCCCGCGATACCCCCGAACCCCAGATCGGCCCCCCGCTGACCTACAAGACCCCCCTGCTGAACCCTGTGACCCCCCTGCTGACCCCCATGAACCCCCACCCCAATCCACCTCCCTGTACCTTAAAATCGTTGGCCAGATGGATGGGTGCCAAGCCCATCTGTCCGGCAGGCCAGCCATCCCAGGAATGGCTGGCTTTAGGGCCTGATTGGCCCAGGCGGCTCAAACCCCACCCACGGGTGGGGCCTGAGGCACCTGGGCCAACTGGAATCGGCCCAGTAGCCACGATGCTCACCCCAAAGTGCTGTGGTTCAGAGGGGGGTGAGCGATCACCATCGCGGCAGGAGAGATGAGTCATCTCTCCTGCAGTGATAGTTTCAGTAGATGGTAGGCAGGCTGCTGGGGCCGCTGAGCTGCAGCGATCAGCTCAGCGGCCCCTTTTTCAGCACTTATAACTGTTTTGACTTGGTCTATGTCAAAATGTATAAGTGCTGACTAAACAACCTGCCTAAGGATTTGGTTATACCTGCTGTATGCCTAGGTGTAGGTCGTCCCACCTCCCGCCCACCGTCCGCCCTTTCCCCTCCTTTAAAAATGCCTCTTTTCACTCTATGCATTTAGAGGCAGGGGAAGTCTAAAACCAGCTTTGATTATGGGTACTTGGACGATCAGGCTTTTTGATCGTCCAAGTACCAATTTAAGATACTTTTTAGACGCTTGGGTTTTTTTTTTTTTTATTACGAGCCCCTTAAGGTTTAGTTTAAGTAGAAAGGTATAGTGGATGGGAGTTCCAGAGAGTAAGAGCCATTACTGAGAAAGCGGGATATCTATGAACATCCCAAAATAACTACCTAAATGAAGAAACAGTCAAAATAAATTGAGACAATAACACTGCACAACAAAGTTTTTGCTTCCTGAACACTGCTGGGTGTTTCTTATAGAATTTTGGGTGCTGATCATGAATATTACATCAAAAATTACCCATCACGTACCATTTCAGAGAAATCTTCAATTTTGTCGTGATTTTTTCTTATATTTGGATGCAAACAATTTTTTCTCCCATAAGTGTCTTATCAACAACGGTTTGTGCCGCCTGGGTATGTCCATGCATAAAATCTAGCCAGGTTGGAAGCTGTTTTATGGAAGATGACATCCTGGGCATGTCTGGGCAGGTCTGAACGAGCTTGCGCTGTCTCACCATGCTATAATGGTGGCTTCCATACACCGATCCTGCTCATTTGGTTAATATAGATAGTCCGTGTGTGTATATAGTATCAGTATAGTAAAGTATAGTAGTATAGTAGCTGTAGCAATATAACAGTAAGTAAGCTTGATGCTATAGACGTTTTGGTGTCGGGCAATATGTCTCGTCGGTGTCGTAACAGCCGCGACACATTCTGCTATATCTGTGGGGAATATACACTTACGCCTCAGAGACGTTCGATGACTGCCCTTGTAAAGAAAGCCTATCATCTGTATTTTGGCTGCAAAATAGGTGATCAAGACAAGCAATGGGCGCCTCACATTTGCTGTGCGACATGTGCTGTTAGTCTGAGAGCCTGGCTCAGAGGTACTCGAAAGACGATGCCATTTGCTGTTCCGATGATATGGCGAGAACAGAAAGACCATGTGACGGACTGTTATTTCTGTTTGACTAATGTGTCTGGTTTCTCTGCCAAAAACAAGAAGTCAATTGAATATCCTAATCTGCCTTCAGCAATGAGACCCATGCCACATGATGACAGTCTTCCAGTTCCGAAACCACCAGAGGATTGGACCTTAGACGAACCAGATGAAGAAACTGCAGTGCAGGGTTCTAACAGTGACATTGACCCGGATTTTTGAACTATCCTCATCAGGCGATCCACATCTGATAACACAGTCCGAATTGAACGATTTGGTCAGAGATTTGGGTCTGTCAAAAGCAAAAGCTGAGCTGCTAGGTTCGAGACTGCAGGAATGGTGTTTGCTATCACCAGGTACGAAAATTTCTGTGTTTCGAGACCGGCATCATGATATAACCAAATTTTTTTGCACAAGTCGACAGTCTCTGTTTCTGTTGTGACATTGAAGGATTGTTCTCGGTCTTTGGTTGTGATCACAACCCGGAAGAGTGGCGTCTTTTCATTGATTCGTCAATGTTAAGCCTGAAAGCTGTTCTGTTGCACAATGGCAACGTTTATCCTTCAGTACCTGTTGGCTATGCAGCACATATGAAAGAAACATATGAGAATATGGAAATGTTACTAAAGTATGTCCAGTATACCAGGTATAACTGGAATATCTGTGGAGACCTCAAAGTCGTTGCTCTGTTACTAGGACTGCAGCTTGGCTATACAAAGTACTGCTGTTTCATCTGCGAATGGGACAGCCGAGACAGAGAGTCGCACTATTCTAGAAAGAACTGGCCACTCCGTAAAAAGTTAGTTCCAGGACAGAAAAATGTAGCACATGAATCGCTTGTTGACCCGACAAAGATATTTTTGCCTCCTCTTCACATTAAACTGGGACTCATGAAGAATTTTGTGAAAGCAATGAACAAGGAAGGGGAAGGTTTTCGTTATTTAAGACAGATGTTCCCAAGAATAACTGATGCCAAGATCAAAGAGGGTATTTTTGTTGGCCCCCAGATCAGACATGTTATGAGTGACAAGCGATTTGAAGATCTGTTAGTTGGGCCGGAAAAAATTGGCTGGAAAGCCTTGAAAGACGTTGTTGACAATTTTCTGGGCAATTACAGAGCCCCAAACTACATTCAGCTGGTAGACAAACTTCTCAAAGCATACAAGAGAATGAAGTGCAATATGTCACTCAAGATTCATTTCCTCCATTCACAATTGGACTTCTTCCCCGCAAATCTCGGTGCTGTGAGTGACGAGCACGGTGAAAGGTTTCATCAAGACATAGCTACGATGGAGAAACGATACCAGGGCAATTGGAATCCGTCAATGCTTGCCGACTATTGTTGGATGCTACAACGTGATGCACCAGACACTGAATATAAAAGAAACTCGGGAGCAAAACACTTTTAATTCTGTTTCATTTAGTCGCTTGTGCGAAACGTAAACTTGACTATATATTTTATTGTCAGTAAACATAAAAATGTCTATTTCTCATAGTTCTTACGTGATGCAGTAAAACCAAAACCATATTTGAGCATACCAAGTTGGTACCTGTCATAATCACCAAAAACTTTTCAGGAATCAAGACTTAACCAAAAAATTGTTGTGCAGTGTAATCGAAGAGTTCTCTGAGGGGAGTATTAAACTAAATAACTAAAAAAGGAAGGAAGACCACTGGAAAGAATTTGAAAAGTAAGAATATTATATTTAAATGGAATCCCTGAGAAGAAATAGGAAGAATATGCTCAGCTTTTAAAAGGTATGATCAATAGCTTTTAAAAGAGGAATAACATGGTCAAATTTAGAGCAACGATAAAGTAACCGAACTGCAGTGTTTTGAACTAACTGTAACCAATGAAGTTGATAGTGTGGAAGACCAAGTAAAATGGAATTATAATAATCAAGCTTCGAAAGAACTAGAGAATGTATAAGAATGCAACTAGTGCAAGAAAGAATGGCCTAGTAGTTTGAGAAGCTGCCTCAGCAAACTGAGGTTGTGAGTTCAATTCCCACTGCAGCTCCTTGTGACTCTGGCAAGTCACTCTAACACTTCATTGCCCCAGATTAAGTACCTGTCTAAAATGTATAAACTGCTTTGATTGTAACCACACAGAAAAAATAATATATCAAGTCAAATCCCCTTTATCTTTACAGTAACTTTGCGAGACTGCTGTGAGTTCAGTTTATCTTCAAGTCAACCACTTTTTCCCCTTTCTGTGGGAGGGGAGGAAAATGGTTGCCTTGGCTTATATATGGATGAGTTTATATTCAAGTATTTATGGTACATTTTGCCCCTTATATATGCTGTTATTTTGCCCCATTTAAAAATGTGAACTTCAGGATTAATGCACATATCTTGCATCGTTCACCGCATACTATATGGAAACTCAGCAGCCCCACTCATCCAGCTCTTCTCAATGGCATGGTCTACTTCTCATACAACCCTCAACGGGAGGCTACTAAATCTCCCATCCACAAAAGATCTTCACTACAAATGAGTTTTCCACTCCATACTTACTTTTCTAGGAGTAAAAACTTGGAATGACTTTACAGAAACGACCAGAACTGAACCTAGCCACATCATCTTCTGAAGAAAATTGAAAAACCACCTGTTTGACACCTAACCTCCTGTATCTTCTCCTCCTCTCCCTATTCCCCTTCCCCTCCCACTTCTTTCTCCTCTTCCCCATCCCCTTTTCCCCCTCACTTCCTCTCTCCATCCTACCTATCCACCTCCCTACTCTAGCCCCTCTCTTCCCTTTGCTCTCCATCCTCTCTCCTCTCCCCTCTCTTTAAGTCACCTTGAGACTGTATAGGTATGAGCGACGCACAAATAGAAGATTAGATTAGATAACAGCATGACATATTAAAAGGTGAATTTTAGATAGAACATAGGTATCAGAATTGAGATGTAAAGATGCATTCCCCTTCTGAAATGGGGAATGCTTGTGCATATTTTAGTCCTGCTCTAGTCCTGTCAGAAATGTGCCCAGACTACACCCCTTGCCTTATGTATGTATTCACAGTAGGATAGATTCTATATGTGATGCCAAACAATTGGTGCCAATAAAATTCAGCGCTCAATGCTTTTCTATAAAAGACTACTTTGGGCGCTGAATTTGGTGTTCTACTTTGGACACAAGGACTTATTACAGCTGAAACCTGGTATAAATTATAAAATAAGAACATAAGAATTGCTATACTAGGACAGACCAAAGGTCCATCAAGCCCAATATCTTGTTTCCAACAATGGCCAACTCAGGTCCTAAGTACCTAGCTAGATCGCAAGTAGTAAAACAGATTTTGTGCTACTCATCCTAGGAATAAGCAATGTATTTTCCCAAGCCATCTCAAAGATGGCCTATGGAATTCTCTTTTAGGAAATCCCACTAAGCTAACTGATTTCACCACATTCTCCGGCAACAAATTTGAGAGTTCAATTACATGTTGTATGAAGAAATATTTACTCCGGTTTGATTAAATCTATTACTTAGTAGCTTCATCACATGCCCCCTAGTCCTAGCATTTTTGGAAAGAGTGAGCAAGTGATTTACTTCTACCCATTCCATTCCACTCTGTATTTTATAGACCTCTATCATATCACCCCCTGAACCATTTCTTCTCCAAACTTCTCCTAACCACTTTTGCCTTTCCTCATTGGGAAGTAATCCCAAACCTTTTATCATTTTTGTTGCCCTTCTCTATACCTTTTTTAATTCTGCTATATCTTTTTTGTGATACAGCGACCAGAACTGCACATAGTATTTGAGGCCGCAGCGTACCATAGAACGATACAAGGGCATTATAATATTTTCATCTTTGTTTTCTATTCCTTTCCTGATAATTCCTAACATTCTATTTGCTGTCTTAGCCGCCACCACACATTGAGCTGAGGGTTTCAACGTATCCTCAACAATGACAACTAGATCCTTTTCCTGGGCAGTGACCCCTAACATAGAAACCAGCATCACATAGATATAGTTCAGGTTCCTCTTTTCCACTTGCATCACTTTGCACTTGCTCACATTAAACACCATCTGTCATTTTGATGCCTGGTCTTCAAGTTTCACAAGGTCCCCTTGCAATTTTTCACAGTCCTCTTGTGATTTAGCAACTATGAATAACTTTCCCCCTCTTTTACAAAGGTGCACTATGCTTTTTAGCACATGGTAAATATTATCGCGTGCTAAACACACACTAAACACTAATGCGTGCATGTTATCCTATGGACGCGTAAGCGGTTAGCACACATGTTGATTCAGTGCATGCTAAATCCGTGCTAAAACGCTTAGCATGCCTTTTTAAAACAGGTCCATTCTGTCATCAGCAAATTTAATTATCTCACTGACGCACAAATTGGCCTGATGGGCAAATTGTGTGCAGATTCCTGCTATTCTGTAACACTATGCACATTGCCCATACTCCTCCCATTGGGAGGAGTATGGTTTAATTGCACATGGTTCAATTTAGATGCCCGTTGTTACAGGATAGCAAGTAGCCAGATCAGCACCCAAATCATAATTAGTGCTATTTATTTATTTGCTCAAGCAATTGGCACTAATTATGATCCACACCTATTTTAGATCATCATTATAAAATCTGGGAGAATACGGACATCTATGCTGGCTCTCTAACATCAGAATTTAGATGCATGTGATATGTATATGTCTAAATGTCAATTTTATGCATGTACAAATAAAAAATAAAACTCCCAAAATAATCACCTAAATATAAATTTGGTGGTTAATACAATTTTGTGTGTTAATCAGATCATTACATTTTAATGCAAACATCAAACTAAACTCATTAATGCATACTAACACCACATGCATTAAGTGACTCTGGGAAGAATTCATGTTTTAGTATTAATGTAGTTTTGATTCCTGATATAGAAACATAGAAACATAGAACATGATGGCAGAAAAGGGCCACGGCCCATCTAGTCTGCCCACACTAATGGCCCACCCCCTAACTACCTCCATGAAGAGATCCCACATGCCAATCCCTTCTTTTCTTAAAATCTGGCACGCTGCTGGCCTCAATTACATGTTGTGGAAGATTATTCCAGCAATCAACCACCCTTTCAGTGAAGAAATATTTTCTGGTGTCGCCATGAAATTTCCCACCCCTGATTCATATGGGACATCCTTGAGACCTGAGACCATCCTGGTGGCCATTCGCTGAACCGACTCAACTCTCCGCACATTTTTTTGATAATGCGGCCTCCAGAATTGTACACAGTATTCCAGATGGGGGTCTCACCATGAATATGTACAACGCCATTATGACCTCGGGCTTACGGCTGACGAAACTTCTACGGATACAACCCATGATTTGTCTAGCCTTGGATGAAGCTTTCTCCACTTGATTGGCAGCCTTCATGTCTTCACTAATGATCACTCCCAAGTCTTGTTCTGCTGCAGTCCTTGCTAAGGTGTCACCATTTAGGGTGTAAGTTCTGCATGGATTTCTGCTGCCAAGGTGCATGACCTTACAGGTTTTAGATCCCACTATAGTACAGAGACAGTATTAGCTACACTATTGGATCATTTGAATAGCCTTTTGAGCAAAGGTAGTAATACGCTGGTGCTTCAGTTTCATCTGAGCAGCAAGTTTCAAGTTTATTTTAATTTGATGAATCACTTATTTAGATTTACTAAGCGAGTTACAACATTGATAATAAATATAAACATATATTTAGACATACCATTTAAAATTTAAAAATGATGGGTTAGACCAACAGACTTACGGACCAATCAATACACAAAGTAAGGGGGGATAGAACTACAATTAAATGTTTAAGTACAGAAAAGAACCATAGATGGAAAGAACATTAGGGAGGGGAAAGTAGAACCTGAATAGAAACTAGTATATAGTATATAGGAAACTCTTTAAGTTACTTTTAAAATATCTAAGATCATTTTCCTCTCTTACATGCTGAGGTAAAGTATTCCAAAGTTGTGGAGCCATTACTGAAAACATATCATGTCATCAAGTTCCGATAACTCTCAAAGAGGGGACTACTATGAGCTTTTGATTAGTGGACCGGAGAGAATGCGATGTACTATAAGGGATAAGAAATTTATTAATAAATTGTGGTTCATTAGTGGAAAGAGTTTTAAATACCAAGACCATTGCAATACTAGACCATTGCAAATTGTTGGAATTTATGGATTCTTCAGGAATCCAGAGTAAAGTATTCTCATGGTTTAAAGGATTCCTAGAATCAAGACTCTATCAGGTTAAATTTAAGGATGCGCTTTCAGTAATTTGGAAAAATCTGTGTGGAGTCCCGCAGGGCTCCCTACTTTCTCCTACACTTTTCAATGTGCACCTTCTTTCGTTAGGTTATTGGATGAGTAAACTGGGCTTGAGGTTGTTCTCCTATGCTGACAATATTACAATAATCATCCCATGTTGTACTACGTTATCCCGCCCTCCCCCAGCCGACTCGATGGTCTTCAGAGTCTAGTTATTCTGGTTCCTGAAGAAGGGAGTTTTTGTTCCCGAATCCATGCCTGGTTGACCTTGTTTTCCTGCGGATCTTCTTGCTTTTGGGAGACCGTTTTACCACCTATCTCCAGCTAAGTCGGTGTTCTGATTCTTGTGGGAGTTTTCTGGGGGAGGTTCTCTAAGAGACTGTTGATTGACCTCACTTGTGTTTGTTGCTTTGTGCTTTATTTTTTGCACTTTTTGTACTTCTATTGATTTATATCACACACTTTGGAAGTACCCCATGATGGTGTGGGGGCAGGGACTGGTTGTCCTTGTCTCATGATGTGAAGCGTAGGAGTATTGCTCCCTTCGCTGCTTTATCACACTGAGGGCACTCCTTTACTAAATTATATTAATTACTTTCCGGAGTTTCACCATTTGTGTGTTCACAATTGCCTGGTCAGCGAACAGTCTCTTTGAGGACCGATTGATCTTTACTGCCTCTTTTTTTGGTATCTTGTTAAGTTTCTTTGGCAGGTTTTTTGGAGTTTATTTTTGTTTTTGTAATACGTTATCCAACAGTACTCAATTTATTGAGTCTGTGTTAAATACGATAGAATCCTGGATGCAGGAATTCAAGTTGAAATTAAATCAGGAAAAAAAAAATTCTTTTTTTTGTGTCATCCCTAAAGATTACTATTGAACCAATAATTAAGATCAATTCAGTATCATTTACAATAAACCCTACAATTAAAATCTTGGGAGTTGCTTTTGATCAGTGTTTGACTATGAAAAATCAGATAGACGAGGTGGTTCAAAAGGGTTACCATACCTTATGGAAACTATATACCATCAGATCCTACTTTAATGCTAGTGCTTTTGCAATCTTAGTTCAGGCATTACTTCTGAGTATTCTGGATTATTGTAACATTGTATATTTGACAAGAACTAAGAAAAATTTGGCTGGATTGACTTTGGTTCAGAATACAGCAGTAAGAATGATCTATGGTCTGAGGAAGTACGACCACGTGACCCCTTACTATTGTGAACTGCATTGGCTATCGGTGGAGGCCAGGGTGATCTTTAAGTTGGAATGCTTATATTATAAAGTCGCTTTTGGTGTTGCCCCATTATATCTCGTTGATAGATTTGTTATCATGGCACATGAGAAGAATAGAAAATCTCATGCCCTATTTACATTCCCTTCAGTTAAGGGATGTAAAAGTAAGAAACATCATGGGCAACGTCTTTCCTATCAAGCAGCTTATTACGATAAAGATTTCCATCATTATTGACTAAATCCACATCTTATGAACATTACAGAAAACTTTTGAAGACTTTTCTTTTTTCAAAATTCTTGGTTAACTAAATTTCTGTATATCACATTATTATTGTATTTTTCCACAGCATAATCTTTTGTTAACCACATTGAACAGAGGGTTATATGGTCTAGAAATTTGCTATTATGTTATGTTATACCACCACAACTAAAAACCTCATAAATGCCAGTTCAGTAAATAAATGACCTCACAAATAAAAACTGGGACATGACATGTCCCTTAGGCTATCAAGTTTTAGCAGACTTTTGTACACACAAAACGGAGTAACAGCCATTACCTACTCATGACCAATCGATTACAGAGGATATACATTACTTTGTCACATTAGGATAAAAACTTGTATTGAATAAACATGCACTGTTAAGGATAACTATGGCAAATTGTAACCTTTAAACTCTATTTGTTAGTATTAGACCCCTAGTTTGTATCAAATTAGGATACAACCTTGCATTGTAAACTTGTACTACAATTATGACAAATTGTGACCTGTTAACTATATAATATGTATGTTTAATCTGTAAGCCGTTCTGAACTGTTTGGGGACAACGGGATAGAAAACAAATTAAAATAAATAAATAAATGTTCAATGTCAGGTCGTTTCCAGCGACTGGCACTGACTATATAGTTTTATTTTTGTATGCCAACCAATAACTAGTTAAGCCAATATTTAGCTATTTATGTGGTTCTATCTATGCACTAACCTAGGTGTGACCAGCCTTAAAATATCCCCAGAATGCCGCTAAGATAACTGGCTCCTGGTTACGTGCTCACCAGTAATAATCAGCGGGGAATATTGGTTATTTCTTTCTGAATATTCATAGACAGTGGCGTAACTAGGGTAGGAGGTATCTGGGGGGGTGTTGCCTCCCGTGCCTTCCTCTCCACCCACCTCTCATTCTGCACCCACCACACTCTTGCCCTTCCTTTGCACCTCTATACCTCTTTAAATCTTTGCCAGCGTGAGCAGCTTCTCTGGCCTGCTGCTTACATAAGAACATAAGAAATGGCTTCGCCAGATCAGACCCTAGGTCCATCCAGTCCGGCGACCCGCACCCACGGAGGCCAAGCCAGGTGTTCCCTGTTGAGAAACCTTGTTTACTCGTTTCCCTCAATGTGATTTGCGATTTGTGATTTGCGATGCTTACGCCGGCTTTGGCTCTCCCTCTGACATCACTTCCTGGCTCTGGGACTCGGAAGTGATTTCAGAGGGAACCAGGCTGGTGCGAGCAGCAGGCCAGAGTAGTTGCTCATGCTGGCAAAGATTTAAAAAGATACTGGGTTGGGGGTCGCGAGTATGGCATGGAGTGGAGAGCAGTCCTCCCCCATCCCACCCCCTTACTATACCACTGTTCATGGATATTTGGTTGTATGTGATTTAACCAGCCAGTGAATTTTGGATCCCATGATTATAATTTTCAAGAAGCCAATGAGAGATTAACTGGTTATTCAAAAATTCAGGCCTTTGTAATTAATAAATGTTTACAGTGTATCTTTATTTTTTAATCAAACGTCATGGGGGTACAAATCAATGTAGATCAGTATGCTTTTCAAAACTCATTACAGTAGTACCTTGGATTACGAGCATAATCCATTCCAGGAGCATGCTCGTAATCCAAAATGCTCGTTTCTCAAAGCGAGTTTCCCCATAGGAAATAATAGAAACTCGCTTTGATGCATTCCCCCCACCACGAGAACTGGCATTGCTCCCCCCGAAGGCCCCCCTGCGATCAGGCATCCCCCCCCCCTCATGCTCAGATGCTCAAGGCCTAGCAGAAGAGGAGGCCGATCTTCGGTCTTCGGGCACCGGCACCAAGCACAGGACATGCCGGTGCCGATGCCCAGATAATGGTAAGAAGCGGCGGGGGGGGGGGGGTGCTGGATTGTGGCGGGGGGTGTCCAATCGCATCGGGGGGGTGCCGGATTGCGTCGGGGGGTACCGAATCGCATGGGGGAGGCGCTCGTAAATCGAGCCATGCTCGGTTTCCGAGGCATCGATTTTGCAAATGTTTTGCTCGTCTTGCAAAACACTCGTAAACCGGTGCACTCGTAAACTGAGGTACCACTGTATTCTCAAGATAATGCAAAAATATACTGACAAAGCAAAAGTAAGATAGAAGTTTACTAGATGATCAGGACATATTGAAATATATATTTCAGATGTTAACTTTGCTCAGGCTCACGACCTCCTGCTGCTACTCAAAGATCTCATATTGTCCATCCAGCAGCTCAAACTCATGGCATGTAAGTTCAATTAGTGATTTACCATTTCAAAAATGGTCTTATCTCAAGAAAGATATAGTGGCGCTAGAAAAGGTTCAAAGAAGAGCAATCAAGATGATAAAGTGGATGGAACTTCTCTCATTTGAGGAAAGACTAAAAAGGTTAGGGCTCTTCAGCTTGGAAAAGAGATGGCTAAGGGAAGATATGATTGAAGTCTTCAAAATCCTGAGTGGAGTAGAACAGGTACAAGTGGATCGATTTTTCACTCCGTCAAAAATTAAAAAGACTAGGGAAATACTTTTAAAACCAATAGGAGGAATTTTTTTTTTTTTTCACTCAGAGAATAGTTAAGCTCTGGAACGCATTGCCAGAAGTTGTAGCAAGAGCAAATAGCGTAGCTGGTTTTAAGAAAGGTTTGGATAAATTTCTGGAGTAAAAGTCCATAGTCTGTTATTGACACAGACAGGGGTGGGTGGGAAGCCACTGCTTGCCCTGGATTGGTAGTATGGAATATTGCTACTCCTTAGTTTTGGCCAGGTACTAGTGACCTGGATTGGCTACCATGAGAATGGGCTACTGGGCTGGATGGACAATTGGTCTGACCCAGTAAGGCTAGTCTTATATTCGTATGTTCTTAAATGAGATACTCTATTGGACAATCAGTTTTGCATGCCTTTTGGAAGATAAACACAAATTTCATTGTTATCATTGACAATAATTAAATAGTTATTCCACAGCTCATTAGTAGTTTTGGGAGTAAAGTGCTTCAGTGGTTTCAGTAATCATTATTGTTTAAATCTCCATGTTTTAAATGTTGTATTTTAATTAAGGGACACACATGCACATATATTGTGGATATATATGATGTAAGGGACAAACCAACTGTGTACCTGTATGAGGCACACAATTTGTGGGAGAAGCTCTGATGGATTCTTGTTGATTATTTCATGAGATCCCCCGATAACTGACATTATCCACATTGTGCAGGTGTAGTGGTATATGAACACACTGAGGTAATTAATATAGCTTTATGATAATATATGTTTGTGTTATATTGAATGATTATTGTTTGGGTGAGTGGGTGGGGGAAAATGGATGATTATGAACATGGGAAAGATGAATGTGCTTTTATTGTATTATTATGCATTGCATTAGTTGTATTGCACTATTGTAATTTGAAAATTAATAAATAATTAAAAAAAAAAAAAAATATATATATATATAGTTTCACCACACATTACTAAAGAGATGTAGGGCAGGTTTTTCTGTTAGAACCAAAATAACATCTACAGAATATCATCTAAGCATGTGGTGGACTCGACATGGACCGTGTTTCGGCAAACAAACCTGCATCAGGAGTCCAAGGTGTTAGTCAGTGCTGTTGAGGTAAGTCAGTACTTCTGAAGTTAGTCAGTGTGCATGGATAAAATCCCAGCCATAAAACATACTAAAAAAATATGGAGAAACGCTGCAGATATAACTTCAAAAGTGAAAATAACATTTTTTTTTGAATTCTGGAAACAGCCCTGGATGTTTTGTTAAGGTTTGATTATTCCTGCAGAATGTCCAAGTCCTAAACCCACCCACAACATGCCTCTAACATGCCACCCTTAAGATTTAGATGCACTGGAGACAAAACAACCAGAAAAATGTCTGGAAAGTCAGTTTTTAGCATGCTCACTTGGACGTTTTGACTAGTAAGACATCCAAGTGCCAGTTTATGCTTCTGTTTAGATGTCTATCTTTTTTTGAAAATGAGCCCCATAGTCTCAGCTCAAAAACATGGTTCCCTTGAATTCTATGAAGCCAGAAAACAGGAAGAAAAGTCACATGCTTCTTAACAGAGACATGATAACATCACCAGGGAGTCTGTTGGATATTCCAGATGGTCATATTAGCAAAGGTCAGATAATCAAGGCCATATTGTAGCTAGTTAACCCTATTTAGTTATACCTATGTACCTTGTGTTAACATCATGCATTACTGAGTGTGACATTAACATGTAAAGCAACCTTTTCTCTGTGTTAATTGCATGACAACACTCATAAAAACCCAACAGTTCATACAACGTCTTTGTCATTACTTCTTGGTAATTAAAGCCATTACTGAGTGATAACTGCAAAGCCATAGTACATTTTAGTAAACAAGGGCTTTAATTTATATGAATTCACTGTAGTCTAAAAAAATGTTGATATGGGTACAAATTAATCAATATAAGAATATGATACACCCTTTGATTATCTCTCTATTTACAGTATGTGTCTCTATTAAATCACCAAAACAATAATTACGCCTACAGGCTTTGGTCACTATCTTGAGTATAAGCAGCTGAGAGGGGTTGTTTTTTTTTTATGTTACCACTTTTAATTTGCCACTCAAATTTTATTCTCCTCCCAAAACCTCTTTAAAGCTTCAAAGGTCTTCTTGCTATGCATCTTAATCCAGTACATGGAAACCTTTTTAGTTCAAAAAACTTTCCCTAGACTCTTTCTTAAACTGCAATGAAAACTTTTCTTTTTCTTTCCATTCCATAAAGTAGCAATTACAGCCCTGTGGCGCGGTGATTGGGATTGGGCCGATCAGCTCCTGCTATTAATTAATCTCACAAAGGGGGCTCATTTCCTGGCATTCAAACTGACAAGAGACCAGAGAACAGAAAGCCCATTGAAAGCAGTTCCATCAAACTGAATGGAGAGGTAAAAGAAGAAAAAGCCTCATGGTATTTGAGGTGGAGGGCACATTTGATACTGCCTATTTTGCCACTGATTGAATTATTTGTTAAAGAGAGCTCTTTACTAATCTTTACCTGCCTAAGTTTATGTGCCTGTTAAAGTAACATATGTGTTACTAAATTGTGAGAGAATTTGCAGACCTGTATTTTTAAGCATATTCTTATGTATTAAACTTAAAGCATTTTAATTTTACTTAAGCAGAAAGATCTACTAGGACAGGGAGAGATCGAATGAGGTAACCCCTCCCCCCACATAAAAACACAAAATACCCTACAACAGATTAAAGCTTTTATTCACTATCTCTTTCGTATTCAAATGATACCAAGGGCTCTGTGAAAGTTAGAAGTGAGCCTGTTGAGGAAGGCTTCTAAAGTGTGTACATGGATTTCATGGGAATAGAACAGAAGCTGCAAACTAGATAATGGAAGAAAGATAAGATGCCCTTCATAAACAGCTCAAGAGTGGTTCAATTACTTCAGCAAACCATCAAAGCAAGCTTTGAATATTTGAAAAAACACCATCAAAATTAAAAAAATAAAAATTTCCCTCATGTTGCAAGGTCTCTATCAATAAATGTCTTACTGTGTGATTTGTTTCAAGTATATTCTCCACTGGACTATTAAATTTTTTTTAACTGTTTATGAAATGTGCATGGATATTATTTGAAACAGAATATATTAAGAACATAAGATACTATGATTTTACCTCCATCATGTCTGACAGGTACTTATTTGAAAGACGGGGGCATTAGCTATTCTGTGTTTAAGAATGAGAATGAGCTACAATTGATAACAAAAGGCTTAATGTTATGCTATGTGTAATGGAGACTACTAAAAAGTGTCAGACAGCTGAAGGCATGCTTTTGGCAGTCATTTTCAAAACAATGGCATTCTCTGTTATTTCTGTGGGTTTGCCTGTGGTGGTCTTCTCATTTATTGTGAGGTCTAAAGATCATTTCAAATGACAAGAAATACTTGTTATCCAGATTAACATTTAAAGACAATAATAACGTGCCCAATATTCATAGGAAGTTAGGCCTTTGTCTTTAGGTGGCAAATGCATAACTCACGTGCCTGCATATCTTAAAAATTGTAGCATGGTTTTTAGTGCCGGCCACAGCGGTAACAGCTCTGAAGCTCATAGAATTCCTGTTACCGCTAAACACCGTTCTACTGTTTTGTAAAATGGGGGGTAAAGAACAATGCTGCACTACGAGGAGGTGCTGAAAAGTTTTCAGCCCAACCAAGAAGGGAATGACGTGGAGCCATGAAACTTACAAGTTATTCCACATAGTTTACATGCTTGGCACATCATGTCTGAAGTTTCTTTAACCCTTCCATAAAATACTCCGATGTCTGGTCACTGAAATACTGCTCCGCTGCTGCAATCAACTCCAAATCACTTGAAAATCCAGGTCACTTGAAAAGTGTTACCGTTTCAAATTATTTTTATATGTAAGAAATAGAAAATAGATGGAGAAAGATCTGGTGAGTAGGGTAGATAGCCTATGCACTGAAACCCCATCTGAATCAAAACATGCACCATTTTGACAGTCTTGTGAGCAGGTGCATTGTCTTGCAAAAATAGAATACCTTTCAGCAGCTTACTTTGTTGTTGTTTTTTTTTCTTTCAATGCCTCCTTTAATCAGCACAGCAAGTTACAGTAGTATTCTGCATTAACTTTTTGGTTCTTTGGAAGATAATCAGTCATTACAACACATTTGCGACCCCAAAACACTGTGGCTATGACCTTTGGGTCTTGACTTTTGGGTGCTGACTTTTGGGTTTTGAATTTTCTTGACCTTGGAAAACCTGTGTGTTACCATTGCATGGGCCACTGTTTTGCCTCAGAATCATAGTGGTGTAACCATATTTTATCAACAGTAAATAATTTCAAAAAGTTGGCACCAGCTCGTTGAAGATGCTGCAAAATCAACTTGGAAGTGTCCACTTGATGTTGTTTCTCATCAGCAAACATTTGGGCACCCACTTGGCTAATAGCTTCTACATACCCAGCTGCTTAAAGATTATATACCCAGCTCATTCCCTGGATATAGCCTCAGCTATTGTTTTAGTCAGTATTCGCCGATCTGTCAAAATCAGATCATGAACATGGTCAACAATTTCAGGAATTGACACCATTTGAGGCCTCCCAGACCTTGGCCCATTTTTTGTCTCAAAATTTCTATGCTGAAAGTTTGCATACCACTTCTTCACTGTGAAGTATGATGGGCATTTGTCACACAATGTTTGCATCATAGATTCATGGATTTCATTTGGAGTTTTCTTCTGCAGGAATAGAAACTTCATGACAGCTCAGAGTGCCACATTTGAAAATTCCACAGTTTTTGTTGACATGGTTCAATCAATAATCTGAAACAGTCATAATGCAGCATTACAATTCTGTATATCGGCAATTTGCAAAATAAAACATCACTCTTTTCAGCTACAGTGGCAAAATAATGCTCAGAATTTAGGACAATGGTTGGGTTTAGAACTTTTTATCACCCCCTCATACAAAGTGGCATTAATGTGGGACTTTCCCATGTGCTAAGGTTATTTTTATGTTTAAATTTTTTTTATTGAAGAATCAATAAACACACAATGAAACAGTATGACCCTATCTGAGCCAATTATATCTGAGAGGATGTAATTTATTGTTAAATGAGTTATTAAGTAGTTGGAATGGTTTAACTCAACTAAAGGAACAAAGCAAGAAGACGAACTTCATAGAGGGTGAAGTAGAGGAGTGGGAGGGTAGGGCATGGGGGATAGGGATGGGAGGTTGGGGAAATGGGAAGTAGTTGACAATTATGAAGCTCTAAAAGCTAAGGCTATTTTTAATGCAGCAGTAAAATGGCTGAATTTTACATTAATGACCATAAGTGCTTGGTTACTTTTGATGGAGTGTATGTCTTATGAGAGCGTGCTTCCTCAAGGGAGGGGTACATCAAAGTCTAACTCTCCAATAATTTCCTAGAGGATGGGCGGTTGGTAACCGGGGTTAAACAGGAAATGGCTGGGTCAACACAGTTCCTAACGGGATGGTTCTAGTCATAGTGGAAGACTAGGTGGGTGGTGTTAGGAACCAGCTACCCCTATTTCCCCAGAGTGTTACTTTGCCCAATAGTAAAGAAGATTGGATGAGCCAATTTACATCCTAATTTGCATACATGTGAATTGTAGAGAAAAGGGGTGATTTATAAAGAAAAGAGACTCTTAAAGACAAGCTGGACTCCTGATAGGGAGAGTAGTTTTAGTGTGGACCCCTCAGCTCGAGTGATCATAAGATTAGGGTCATGACGCAGAGTTTGAAGAGCTTTCCACTGATCCGAAGACATATTAGATTTAAATGAGCTGATAAAGGAGGAGCTATAGTTATTCAAACTCGTGAAGCATATTTAAACGAATTGGATGGTAGGCTTAACTGGTATTTTTACAAGGTAAATACCAAATATAGCTGTAGGTGGTGTTCTGAGCCACCCTAGATACCTTGTATGAATATTGGGGGAACGTGAGATTATATCTAAGGGATTTAAAGTTGTAGCTTCTCTCATACCTGGTGATGTCATTTAACACAACTTTAAATCCCTTAGATATAATCTCACGTTCCCCCAATATTCAGCTATAAAGGAATTGGCAATGAGGGATGAGATTTCCATTCATCAAGCTGATAAGGGGGGGGGGGGGCATTGTTATTCAGGACCGCCGTAGTTACAACACGGAAGCAATGAGACAATTGGGAGACACTACATCTTATATTCCCATGGCCTGTGACCCGGGGGACAAACTAGCGAAGGAAATATTTGATTACATCACCACGGCATATGAGGGAGAACTCATTACCAAGAATGAATATAGGTTTTTGTTAGAAAAATTTCCCAAGACACCTAGGATACAATTTGTACCGAAAATTCACAAAAATTTTGAAAATCCGCCGGGCAGGCCTATTGTAAACACAAGGGACAGTATTTTAGAGCCGCTTTCAAAGTTTTTGGATATTTTCTTGAAAAAAGCTGCTATACAGGTACGATCATACCTAAAGGACTCTTCTCATTTCCTCAGGAAGCTTGGAGAAGTTACCAATCTCCCCATCAACTGTTGGATGGTCACTCTGGACATAGTGTCCCTGTATACGAAGATTCCCCAAAGTGGGGCTATGGACATTATAAGAGAGACTTTGGAAGCCAGACAAGGACCACAAAGAATTACCACGGGGTTTTTAATGCCCCTGGCGAGATGGGTGATTGAGGAGAGTTACTTTCTATATGACAATACCCACTACAAACAAGTTCAGGGAGTCGCTATGGGGGCTACTTTCGCTCCTTCGGTGGCTACCCTATATGTGGGTCGTTTTGAAGAACAGACCATTTATCCATCTGCATTTTACAGCACTTACATAAAGTTGTGGCTTAGGTTCTTGGATCACAAATTTCAATGTACCAAGTCAAGGAATCCCAAGATTAAAATTCAAATAGACTTGTAAATCAAGAATTTAAGAGGTATAATCAGCCTGTACTCTCAGATACCTGCTTGGTAGATCATCAAAGATCTCAATGACCAAATTTTGCAGGTTCAGATATCAATCATTGAGTACAGGGTGAAAACTCAAAAAGTGTACTAAAGTGCTCGAACTAAGAATTGAAAATAAATAAATGAACTTATCTTAGTGTAGTGTAGTTAAATGCAACCCTACGGGGACCCGTTTCACCATAACTTGGCTTCTTCAGGGGTCTATTATCTATAACACAAACAAATATATATCATTAAAACCATCTTAAACCCATTAAAAGAAGGATATAAATAGACAATATACAAAGTGAACTTTAAAAAGTTAAAGAAATGTTTCTGTCTTACTTGTATTGAGACTCGGTTTAACGAGACGAAAATGGCGTTAATGCTGAAAGAACGCCGGCGCATGCGCTATTTGAGCCGAAAATTCTGCTCAACAGCGCATGCGTAAATTTGAATAAATAAACAAATTAGAATATTATATTAAAATGTAAAATATTCAGAAAAAACACCCTCCAATCTACCAAATTGTTTAAACCCCTTGGTGTCAAAGTTTGAAGTTTATATATCCATCTGATTTCTTTCTGTGCAAGGCGTTTCTTCCTATCTCCTCCTCTTATGTTTGGTTCCTCTCTGTCTATGCAAAAGCACTGTAATTCTTCAAACTTATGTTTCATAATCAGGCAATGCTCTACTAAAGGAGCTGTCACTCTTTTATGTTTGAGATTGGATTTGTGCTCCACCATTCTTGTCTTAAAATTTCTAGTTGTCATCCCGACATAAATTTTATTGCATGGACAGGTGATTGCATAAATCACATGGTCAGAGGAGCATGTCAAAAATTTTTTGATGGAGTATAACTTGCCATCACTCGGATTTATGAAAGAACTTTGGGAGACAGTAGATGCGCAAATACTGCAATGGCCGCATTTATAAAAACCTTCAGGCAGCAATCTCTTCGTTGAATCCAATTCATTGTTACCTTTCGTAGAAGATAATAGCTCTTTTAAATTTCGTTCCCTTGAAAATGCCACTCTTAATTCTGTATTATTGAAGATTTTATGTGTTTGAACAATTTTCCAATTGTCCTTGAAAATTTTTGCTATTTCACTACCATGACTCGAAAATCTTAACACACAGGTCATTAGATCATCATTACGGTCATCATCTTTCAAGATTTCCTTAGAGTCCATAAGCCAATCTCTGTGTATATATTTAGCTCTTCTCTTTGAATGTTTCAAAATTCTTCTAGGATAACCCCTCTTCTCTAGTTTATGTAAAAAATTTTTTGAGTGTTTACTATAATCTTTATCACTTGTGCAGTTCCTTTTGATACGCAAAAGCTGTGAAAAAGGTAAATTTTTCTTTAAACTGAAAGGGTGACAACTGTTGAAACTCAAAAACGTATTCTTATCAGTAGGTTTCAAATGTAGATTGTATTCAAAACTATTGGAAACTTGTGTGATGTTTAAATCTAGAAATTCTATCTGATACACAGAATATTTCATAGTGAACTTAATATGATCGTCACAACTGTTCAACCAATGGAAAAAAAGATTCAAACTTTCCACGGATCCTTTCCACAGCATCAACACATCGTCAATGTACCTAAACCATTTGAAGATGTTATTTTCAAAGGGGGAATTTTGTATCCAAATCTTCTCATATTCACACATGTATAAATTGGCTACGGACGGGGCAAACACAGCCCCCATAGCAACACCTGACTTTTGTTTGTAAAATTTTCGTTCATGCAGAAAAAAATTCTCTCTCATAGCAAATTGTGCAAGATTTAAAATAAAATTAGTTGGAATGAAGTGTGGTCTTTCCCTTCTATCTAAAACATCTTTAATAACAGTAAGAGCTTCACTCTGGGGGATAGAAGTATACAAAGATACAACATCCAAAGAAACTATTATGAATGGAAAATCATCTTTAGAGATTTGGTCTAATTTTAACATAATATCTTTAGCATCTTTGATGTATGACTTAGCTTTGGTGACTTCAATTTTAAGAAACTCATCAACAAAACTAGAGAGCGGCTCTAATAAAGAGCCCTTAGAGGACATTATCGGACGTCCTGGAGGATCTGCCAGATTTTTATGTATTTTTGGCAAAGTATAGAACATCGGAACCAGAGAACTTGTAGGATTCAAAAATCTATAATCTTTGTGAGTAATGAATCCTTGTAGAAGACCAAAATTGGTCACTTTTTGAATTGTCCTTTGTAATTTTTTGGTAGGGTTAAAAAGTAAAGGTTCATATACATCAAGATCTTGTAGTTGTCTCAAAATCTCTAGATTGTATTTGTCACTATCCTGAACAACCACTGCTCCTCCCTTGTCAGCTTTAGTTATAACAATGGAACGATCACAAGAAAGAGTTTTTAAAGCTCTCCTCTCTTCAAAATTCAAATTATTAAAACTGTGTAGATGTTGATTGTTCACCTCCCATTTTTCCACATCCTTAATAATACATTGTTTGAAGGAATGTATGATGGGATCCAAAGGAGTAGGAGGACACCATACAGTTTTAGGTGATAAAATGGAACGATCGTATGTAGAAGGAACTTCATTAAAGAAAACCTTAAGATGTAATTTTCGTATTAGTTTTTCTAGATCAATGTGAAACTGGACACTATTGAATACAGTAGAAGGTACAAAAGATAATCCCAGCGAGAGAACTTTTACCTCAATAGGAGTAAGAGACCTTGTAGAGATGTTCTTCCTCTTTTCATTCCTTGGCCTCTTGTAGCTACAAGTTCAGACATTTCGTCTTTTTCCTCTTCAGCCTCAAGCGGAGATAATAACACTCGTTTTTTACGCAGAGGCCAAGGAATGAAAAGAGGAAGAACAAGGGGAAGAGGCACACAGCGCCAGAGACCCAATACCCGGTCTCAGACGACGCGCAATCAGTGGTAGTTAACATCTCTACAAGGTCTCTTACTCCTATTGAGGTAAAAGTTCTCTCGCTGGGATTATCTTTTGTACCTTCTACTGTATTCAATAGTGTCCAGTTTCACATTGATCTAGAAAAACTAATACGAAAATTACATCTTAAGGTTTTCTTTAATGAAGTTCCTTCTACATACGATCGTTCCATTTTATCACCTAAAACTGTATGGTGTCCTCCTACTCCTTTGGATCCCATCATACATTCCTTCAAACAATGTATTATTAAGGATGTGGAAAAATGGGAGGTGAACAATCAACATCTACACAGTTTTAATAATTTGAATTTTGAAGAGAGGAGAGCTTTAAAAACTCTTTCTTGTGATCGTTCCATTGTTATAACTAAAGCTGACAAGGGAGGAGCAGTGGTTGTTCAGGATAGTGACAAATACAATCTAGAGATTTTGAGACAACTACAAGATCTTGATGTATATGAACCTTTACTTTTTAACCCTACCAAAAAATTACAAAGGACAATTCAAAAAGTGACCAATTTTGGTCTTCTACAAGGATTCATTACTCACAAAGATTATAGATTTTTGAATCCTACAAGTTCTCTGGTTCCGATGTTCTATACTTTGCCAAAAATACATAAAAATCTGGCAGATCCTCCAGGACGTCCGATAATGTCCTCTAAGGGCTCTTTATTAGAGCCGCTCTCTAGTTTTGTTGATGAGTTTCTTAAAATTGAAGTCACCAAAGCTAAGTCATACATCAAAGATGCTAAAGATATTATGTTAAAATTAGACCAAATCTCTAAAGATGATTTTCCATTCATAATAGTTTCTTTGGATGTTGTATCTTTGTATACTTCTATCCCCCAGAGTGAAGCTCTTACTGTTATTAAAGATGTTTTAGATAGAAGGGAAAGACCACACTTCATTCCAACTAATTTTATTTTAAATCTTGCACAATTTGCTATGAGAGAGAATTTTTTTCTGCATGAACGAAAATTTTACAAACAAAAGTCAGGTGTTGCTATGGGGGCTGTGTTTGCCCCGTCCGTAGCCAATTTATACATGTGTGAATATGAGAAGATTTGGATACAAAATTCCCCCTTTGAAAATAACATCTTCAAATGGTTTAGGTACATTGACGATGTGTTGATGCTGTGGAAAGGATCCGTGGAAAGTTTGAATCTTTTTTTCCATTGGTTGAACAGTTGTGACGATCATATTAAGTTCACTATGAAATATTCTGTGTATCAGATAGAATTTCTAGATTTAAACATCACACAAGTTTCCAATAGTTTTGAATACAATCTACATTTGAAACCTACTGATAAGTAAACGTTTTTGAGTTTCAACAGTTGTCACCCTTTCAGTTTAAAGAAAAATTTACCTTTTTCACAGCTTTTGCGTATCAAAAGGAACTGCACAAGTGATAAAGATTATAGTAAACACTCAAAAAATTTTTTACATAAACTAGAGAAGAGGGGTTATCCTAGAAGAATTTTGAAACATTCAAAGAGAAGAGCTAAATATATACACAGAGATTGGCTTATGGACTCTAAGGAAATCTTGAAAGATGATGACCGTAATGATGATCTAATGACCTGTGTGTTAAGATTTTCGAGTCATGGTAGTGAAATAGCAAAAATTTTCAAGGACAATTGGAAAATTGTTCAAACACATAAAATCTTCAATAATACAGAATTAAGAGTGGCATTTTCAAGGGAACGAAATTTAAAAGAGCTATTATCTTCTACGAAAGGTAACAATGAATTGGATTCAACGAAGAGATTGCTGCCTGAAGGTTTTTATAAATGCGGCCATTGCAGTATTTGCGCATCTACTGTCTCCCAAAGTTCTTTCATAAATCCGAGTGATGGCAAGTTATACTCCATCAAAAAATTTTTGACATGCTCCTCTGACCATGTGATTTATGCAATCACCTGTCCATGCAATAAAATTTATGTCGGGATGACAACTAGAAATTTTAAGACAAGAATGGTGGAGCACAAATCCAATCTCAAACATAAAAGAGTGACAGCTCCTTTAGTAGAGCATTGCCTGATTATGAAACATAAGTTTGAAGAATTACAGTGCTTTTGCATAGACAGAGAGGAACCAAACATAAGAGGAGGAGATAGGAAGAAACGCCTTGCACAGAAAGAAATCAGATGGATATATAAACTTCAAACTTTGACACCAAGGGGTTTAAACAATTTGGTAGATTGGAGGGTGTTTTTCTGAATATTTTACATTTTAATATAATATTCTAATTTGTTTATTTATTCAAATTTACGCATGCGCTGTTGAGCAGAATTTTCGGCTCAAATAGCGCATGCGCCGGCGTTCTTTCAGCATTAACGCCATTTTCGTCTCGTTAAACCGAGTCTCAATACAAGTAAGACAGAAACATTTCTTTAACTTTTTAAAGTTCACTTTGTATATTGTCTATTTATATCCTTCTTTTAATGGGTTTAAGATGGTTTTAATGATATATATTTGTTTGTGTTATAGATAATAGACCCCTGAAGAAGCCAAGTTATGGTGAAACGGGTCCCCGTAGGGTTGCATTTAACTACACTACACTAAGATAAGTTCATTTATTTATTTTCAATTCTTAGTTCGAGCACTTTAGTACACTTTTTGAGTTTTCACCCTGTACTCAATGATTGATATCTGAACCTGCAAAATTTGGTCATTGAGATCTTTGATGATCTACCAAGCAGGTATCTGAGAGTACAGGCTGATTATACCTCTTAAATTCTTGATTTACAAGTCTATTATGTTCTTGGATGACATATTTTTCCTTTGGACTGGATCGGAGATCGAATTATTAAATTTCATCCAGTGGATTAATACGATGGACCACAATCTGCAATTCACAGCCTCTTATAGTGTTTCGCATATTGAATTTTTGGACATTACAGTTTATAGGGTAGGTGATTCATTTGAAACCACCCTATATAGGAAACCAGTGGCGAGGAACACTCTATTACATTTTGCTAGCTTCCACCCCTACAGACTCAAGAGTAGTCTCCCTATTAGCCAATTTTTGAGGGCTAGAAGGGCATGCTCGGAACTTAGTGAATTTCAGAGGGTGGCCAAAGACATCAGCCAGAGATTTTGTGTCCGGGGATATCCAGACAAATGTATACATCAAGCTTATGTGAGGGCCCGTTATTCCCATCGTGATCTTCTCTTACAGGATTCTGATAGAGGTGCCCATTCCACCAGGGAGGAAGTGAGCTTGGTTTGTGTGTTACCCTATTCAGATGTAGTGATGACCATGGTTGGATATATTAGGAAACATTGGCCCATTTTGAAGAACCTTAGGGGCTTAGATGATTACCCTCTTATTACATACACTAAGGGTACCACCATTGGCCAGCTGTTAAAACGTCGCACATCTCCTAATACTCAAATAGGTTCTCACTCACCTTGTTCCCAGTGTCAATGGTGTGACAAAACCATAGTGGGCAGCGTCTGGTGTGACCCATGTACAGGGCGGATCATCCAAGCTAGACCACACACCACATGCAAATCGGCATGGGTCATCTATGCCATCATCTGCCCTTGCCCCCTGGTGTATGTGGATCGCACCAAGCGTGCAGTGCAGCTGAGACTTAATGAACATAAGTCCAGAATAGTCACGGGTAACCTGTCAGCTCCTCTTGTCCAACACTGGCGATCGAAACATCATGCGGTTGATCAGATTAGGTGGAGAATCATTGATACTCTATGTATACAAGGGATAGAAGGGGATTTGGAAGCTAAGTTGAATTATTTGGAGCAAAGATGGATATACCGTCTAAATACAGTTATTCCTCATGGTTTAAACCTTGAATTGGAATGGTCATCCCTTTTGTGACATTTCCCTAGGAGTCCATCCCCTTCTCATAAATATGATGGGAGAGAAAAAAATTATTAATTGAAATTTTGTTGTTAGATCCCCCCCGGGGAGTGGGGTGATGTAGTGGTTTGGGCTTTTGGCCCTCCTCCCTTCACACCTCACTTCCGGGACTAGGGAGATTTAAAGAAGTTCTTACCACGCCGCGGGTGGTCACGTTGTGAACAAATAGCAACAGAAAGGTATGAATATACAGTTACATTACTAGTGTGAATGTTTTTTGATATCATGCTTAGCGTTTCCCTCACTAAAGCTAGTCTTTCGTTGTAGGGATAGTAGCCCTGAGGAAACCCCCTCTACGGGTGAAACATGTTGGCTTGTATATCCCTTGTCAACCACCATCCCGGTTAAGCTAAGTATTGAACTAATAACTCTTCAGCAATATTTATTATTTTAAGTATAAGAGTAAATTAAAATAATTCATTCTAAGATGATATACTAGTTTTGCACCAATACCGACCCAGTGACGATCAGGTGCATAAAGCCAGGGGATATGATCTTTTGATTCCCTGGTGGCATCTCTGAGGGCCGAGAAGAACTATCATTATAAAAAATTTTGCATATTCTCAACTCAATAAACCTGAATTCTACCAACGTCTTCCTATTGATCCGACGAATGATTTTAAAAATGAAATCAAAGATATTATTATTAGAGCGTCAAAAGAAAAAATTTTAACAACAAAGGAAGCTTCTTACCTATTAGAACAATATCCATGGATACCTCAAATACAATTTATTCTAAAAATACATAAAAATGTTGAAAGTCCTCCTGGTCGCCCCATAGTGACCATGCAAAATTCGATCTTGGAGCCCTTATCAAAATTTGTGGACATTTTTCTTCAACAAATAGCGAAAGAAGTGGCTTCTTTCATCAAAGATTTGACCCATATGCTTCATATTTTAAATGATATTGAGAATATTACCGATCAAGTCTGGTTAGTCACACTAGATATAACGTCTTTATACACTATGATTCCGGTAGACAAAGTGTTAATTATTCTAGAGGACATTTTTCGTACTAGGACATGGATCCCTAGATTCACTCCTAGTTTCCTCTTAACTCTCACAACTTTGGTACTTAAAAGAAATTACTTTATGTTTGAAAATGAATATTTTTTACAAATACATGGAATCGCAATGGGAGCTTCTTTAGCCCCATCAGTGGCAACTATATATGTCACAGATATTGAAGAACGTTATAATTATGTTCATTCTTCATTTCAATATGTTAAGTTGTGGAGAAGATTTTTAGATGATGTTATATTTATATGGTCAGGTACCAAGAAAGAATTATTAAACTTTATAGCATGGTTAAATACGATTGATCCTTGCATACAATTCACTGCTACAATGCATCAAAATGAGATAGATTTTCTAGAAATCCACATCAAAAAAGTAGATAACATCTTTCAAACCTCATTGTATCAGAAGAAAACAGATAGAGCAAGTTTTTTATATTACCACAGCTTCCACCCTCAAGGATTGAGATCTAATCTTCCTACTAGCCAATTTTTGAGGATCCGCCGTCTTTTTTCCTCTATTGACAATTATAAAATCCAAGCGAAGACTCTTTGGCAACAATTCTCCTACAGAGGTTACCCTAAACAGATTATAAAAAACGCTTATTTAAGAGCAAAATATGCTAATCGAGATCTTTTGTTGCAGGCGTGGAGACAACCTCCAGAAACTGATCTGATTTATGTACAAAAGTTCACTACGCTCTCTATGAAAATAAAGCGGATACTTCTTAGACATTAGCATGTGATCCAGTTGTTGGAGGAAATGCCTGAACGCCCTTTATTTGCATTTCAAAGACATCGCAACATAGGAGAAATACTTCATAGCTCTGATGCATCAAATCAACGGGAGTATCATGAAGGCTGTGGGAATTGTCAATGGTGTTCGCTGGCGATACCTGATGAGGTATGGATACACCCTAAAACAGGAGTTGAAGTTTATTCTAAGGAGATTACCAACTGCACAACAATGAATGTTATTTATTTTATTCAGTGCCCATGTGACAAAATTTATGTGGGAAGAACTCAGAGATCTATGAAGACATGTCTGAATGAACATAAGTCAAGAGTGCATACGGAGACAGATACAGCTCCCATAGTCAATCATTGGATAGCAGAAAAACATACTTGGCAGGATATAAAATGGCATATAATTGACATTGTAAAAATAGGGAGGGAGGGAGGTAATTATAAAAAAGCTCTCAATATGAAAGAACAGAAATGGATATATCTTCTGAATACCTTGGCACCTAATCAATAATTTTTAGAGCATTGTTTCTGGTTTTGTATTCATATAAATGCTCAGTAAACTATATAGTTCCCAGTATATTAGGTATGTCTTTAAATATAGAACAGACAGATTTCAAAGATTGTCAACTGTCATTGTCAACTGATGAGAAAATTGTAAATAGGAATAATAAACATTTTTAAATGTCTGAATGCACATGCCAGAAACCTAAGAAATATGATGGGAGAATTAGAATACAGTATATTGCACTAAATTTAAATAAATAATCCTGATATAATAGACATCTCTGAGACCTGATGGAAGGAAGATAACCAATGGGACACTGTCATACCAGGGTAGAAATTACATTATATATGGAGGATCGAATTGGTAGAAATGTAGAATCATATGTTAAGGAGGGCCTTGAATCAAATAGACTAAAATTTCTACAGGACACAGAACATACCTTGAAATCCCTATGGATAGAAATTTCATGTGTAAAAGGGAAAAGGATAGTAATAAGAGCATACTACTGTCCATATGGCAAGTATGAACAGGCAGATGCAGAAATGTTTTATCAAAAATTAGGGAGGCCAACCAACTGGATAACAGAATAATAACGGGTGATTTTAATTACCTATATAACCATAGGATTAATTGAACTAATAATTACACATAATCAATATCATGTTCAAGTTGGATAAGCAACCCAATACAGTAAAACATCACAACTCAGTAGAGAAAAAAAGCCTCTGTGGTAATCAGAGCACAGGCCTAATGTAAAATATAGATTTAGCTCACCCTAGCTCACAGGCAAAAGAACTCCACCAATGATTTAATAAACCGATATAGAGTTACTTAACTTTTTCAAAAACTGCCAATAATAGTCCCAGTCCATTCATTTGTAAACTCCACAGTGCTGATTACAATCACTTTCATCAAAATTTTAATAGTTAAAATCTCAATAATAAAGTCATTTATCTCTTCAGCTGAAACTTTTAAAGCACTTTGGTGTCCAACCATACACCTAACAGAGATACTTTTTCTTGATAATTAATCACTGCTTCAGGGTTGGGCTGTGGCAAAATATTCTACAAGAGGGGAAAGAATTCTGAACCTACTCCTCAGGAGAACGCATGGTTTGGTGGAGGTAGTGATTCTGGGATCACTTGATAACAATCACAACATGATCAGATTTTATATAATCTCTGGAGTAAATACACACAGGAATCCAATATATTAGCATTTAACTTTCAAAAGGGAAACTATAACATGAGGAGAATGGTTAGAGGGGCAGCTGCTATGGTCAAAAATTTATATCAGGCATGGATATTAATAAAAAATACTATCCTGGAAGCCCAGACCAGATATATTCCATATATTAAAAAAAAAGGCAGGAAGCACAAATAACAGATGGCATGGTTAACAAATGAGGTAAAAGAAAATCCTTCTGAAAAAGGAATAACAATCCTACTGAAAATAATAGGAAACAGCATAAGGAATGGCAACTCAAATGCAAAGTGCTAATAAGAAAGGCAAAGAGAGACCTTGAAAAAGATTACATTTGTGGTAAAAATACCATAAAAACCTTTTTAGGTATATTAGAACCAGAAGCCAGTAAAAGAATCATTACATTACATTACATTAGTGATTTCTATTCCGCTTGTACCTTGCGGTTCTAAGTGGATTGCATTATAAGATGGCTGGTCATTTCCAGGCGATGACAATACAATACTTTACATTACTTTACAACCTTTGCATACCTTACTTTACATAACTTTTCATACATTACTTTACATAGCTTTACGTAGATTTACTTTGCATTACTTTACATTACCTTGCAGTACTTACATAACTTTACATTACATTAATTTACATAGCATAACTTTACATTACAGAAAGCTAGATTCAGTTTTTTAAGTAGAGGTATTGGACGTTTTAAGATATTTAGTGGTTACAATGTTTCCGGGTATGTATTGACGTATCGTCATAGAGAATTGATTAGATGTTGCCTGAAAGGGAGGAATTGCAAGGAAAGTGCGATGGGGATAGGAAATGAGGGGAGATTAGGTTGTTGGGATGTGTTTTTTGAATAGTATGGTTTTGATATCTTTTCAGAACGCTTTATAGTCCGTAGTTGTGATCAGCAGCTTGGAGATGGTGGAGTCAAGTTTCGCCGCCTGTGTAGCAAGTAGGTTGTCATATAGTTTTTTGCGTCTAGTGCCTTTGAGTGGGGGGTAGGTGAACAGGATCTGGGTTCTCCTTATTCTAGGTGAAAGGTTTCGGTGTAGGCGGTTGTTTAGGTAGATAGGTGCATTTCCGTTTAGTACTAGTAGACAGTATAGTTTGAATTGGGTTCTTGCTCGTATCGGTAGCCAATGAGAGTCTAGATAGGCATTGGTGATGTGATCATATTTTCCTAGAGAATAGATGAGTCTGAGAGCTGTGTTCTGTACTGTCTGTAGTTGTTTAATCATGTTGGTGGGACATGGTAGATAAAGGATGTTGCAGTAGTCTACAAGTCCTAGCACTAATGATTGGACTATGATCCTGTATTGTACTTTGTCAAAGAATTTTCTTATTTTCCGCAGATTGCGCATGGTGAAGAAAGCTTTTTGGATAGTTTTGTTGGTATGTATCTGCATTGTGCAACACCTGTCTATCATTACTCCCAGAATTTTGAGCGAGGGCTGTATTGGGTATTTGATTGCATTTGCAACCAATTCAGTTAAAATTGGTTCTTTGTCTTTTTCTAGCAGTAGGAATTTGGTTTTATCCATGTTCAGCTTCAGTTTGTGGTTAGTCATCCATGTTTCTACAGTTTACAATGTTGTTTTCAGGCGTCCTGATGAGTTGGGGTCTTGAATGTTGAAGGGGAGATTGTTATGTCGTCTGTGTAGCTGAATGATACTATATTTAGGGTGTCTAGGAATGTGCCCAGGGAGGATAAGAAGAGGTTGAATAATATGGGCGATAATGGAGATCCTTGCAATACTCCGCAGGGGTTTGACCAAGTGTCCGATATGAGATCTTTTGACTTTACTCTATAAGTTCTAGTTTTAAGGAATCCTTGGAACCAGTTGAGCACCTACCCGAGATTCCAATGGCGTCTAGTATCTGGAGTAGTATGGAGTGGTCTACTAGGTCGAAAGCTGCTGAAAGATCTAGTTGGATGATTAGTATCCTGTTTCCTTTACTGATGTGCTGTCGGGCTATATCCATTAGAGATACAAGTAGTGTCTCTGTGCTGTGGTTTTTTCTGAATCTTGATTGTGATGGATGTATTATGTTGTGGTCTTCTAGGTAGTTGGAGAGATATTGTGCTACAAGACCTTCTATTAGTTTGACGTATAATGGGATTGAGGCGATGGGTCTGTAGTTGGCTGGGTTGTTAATTGGGGCTTTGAGGTCTTTCGGTATGGGGATGATTATTATCTCACATAGTTCTGAAGGGAACTGACCATCAGTGAGCGTGGATTGTAACCATTTCATGAGGCTGGCTTTGAACTTGATGGATGCGGTTGTTAGCAGGTACGATGGGCAGTTATTCAGATCACATGATGTTTGACTGTTTTTATTGTAGAGTCGGTTCATGTCAGTCCATTGTATTTAGGGAAGTTAGTCCAAGTTCTGTCTGCTAATATGGCTTCGTCCATTGTTGGATTTAATATAATCTCATCGAGGATGGTTAATGATTTGTTGAAGGTGGTTCTGATAGTTGTGATTTTGTGCTTGAAGTAGTCTGCTAATTGGTGGGCTGAGGGAGATTGGTTTCCTCATGTGGACTGCTTGATGACCCAGAGGTAAAAGGGGCACTCATAGAAGATAAGGCCATAGCAGAGAAATTAAATTGATTTTTTGTTTCATTCTTCACTGAGGAAGATGTGGGGGAGATACCAGTGCCAGAAATGATATTCAGTGCTGATGAGTCAGAGAAATTGAAACAAATTTCTGTAAACCTGGAAAATATAATGATGCAAGTATAGCAAATCGCCTGAACCAGATGGCATACATCCAGAATATTGCTAGAATTGCAAAATGAACTTGTAGTAATGTGTAATTTATCTTTAAAATCCAGCACAGTACCAAAAAAAATGGGAGGGTAGCCAATGTAATTCCAGTTTTTAAAAATGTTTTAGGATGATCAGTGCTGAGCAAAGTGATAGAGACTATTACAAGGAGGTGCTGAAAAAGTCTCAGCCCAACCAACCAATTTCTAAATTCTGAGTGTTATTTTGCCACTGTTGCTTAAAAGAGTGTTATCTTATTTTGTTAAGTGCCAATTTGCAGAGACAAAATTCTATGTTTTGACATTGTTTCAGATCATTGATTAGAAACATAGAATATAGAAAGATGACGGCAGAAAAGGGCTATAGCCCATCAAGTCTGTCCACTCTACTGACCCACCCAATAAGTCTGAATGCTAATGACCCAGTTCCTTAACTCGACTTCGTAGGGATCCCACGTAGATGTCCCATTTATTCTTGAAGTCAAGCTTGTTCCAGTGATCCACCACTCTTTCCGTGAAGAAATACTTCCTGGTGTCACTACTAAATTTCCCCCCTCTAAGTTTAAACGGATGCCCTCTTGTGGCCGAGGGTCCTTTGAGAAAAAGGATGTCATCTTCCACCTCGACACGTCCTGTGATGTATTTAAATGTCTCAATCATGTCCCCCCTCTCCCTGCGTTCCTCTAGAGTGTAGAGCTGCAATCTGTTCAGTCTCTCTTCGTACGAGAGACCCTTGAGCCCCGAGATCATCCTAGTGGCCATCCGCTGAACCGACTCGACTCTAAGCACGTCTTTACGGTAATGTGGCCTCCAGAATTGCACACAGTACTCCAGATGATTGAACCATATCCAAGTCATTCTCTTCTTGGTCGGGCTGAGAACTTTTCAGCACCCTCTAATACAAAGAAGAACATTATAGAGCATATACATAAGCATAGATTAATGAGAAAAAGTCAACATGGGTTTAGTCAAGGGAACTCTTGCCTCACCAAACTACCATATTTATTTGAAAGGTTCATAACTTTGTAAATCACCTTTAACCTATATTGGCACATGTGAAATAACATGAGCCAGTTTATATTGTGTATCTGGATTTTCAAGAGGCATTTGATAAAGTACCTCATAAATGATTCCAGAGGAAATTAGGAAGCTATGGGATAGGAGAAACTGGCCTATTGTGGATTAAGAACTGGTTAAAAGATAGAAAACAGAGAGTATAGTTAAATGGTCAGTATTCTCAATGGAGAATGGTAGACAATGGAGTTCCCCAGGGGTGTGTGCTAAGACTGCTGCTTTTTTAAACATATTTATTAATGATCTAAAAATGGGAATAACTAGTGAAGTAATTAAATTTGCTGATGACACAAATAATAAATAAATAAAATAAAGTTGTTAAATCACAAGAAGATTGTGAAAAATTGCAAGAGAATATTGTAAAACTGGGAGATTTGGCATAAAAATTGATGATGGCATTTAATGTGTGCAAGTGCAAAGTGATGCATGTGGGAAAGAGGAACCTGAACCATAGCTATATGATGCAAGGTTCCACATTAGGATTCACCACCAGGAAGAGGATCTAGGTATCATTGCTGATGATATGATGAAACCCTCTGCCTAGTGTGCAACGGTGGCTAAGAAAGCAAATAGAATATTAGGCATGATCAGGAAAGGAATGGAAAACAAAGATGAAAATGTTATAATGGCTTTGTAGCACTTCATGGTACAACCACACCTCAAATACTGTGTGAAATTCTGTCATCGCATCTCAAAAAAGATATAGCAGAATTAGAAAAGGTACAGAGATGGTACAAAAATGATAATGGGGATGGGATGACTTTCCTTTGAGGAAAGGCTAAATAGGTAGGGCTCGTCAGCCTGGAGAAGAGACATCTCAGGGCAGATAAGACAGAGATCTATAAATTACTGAGTGTAGTGGAATGAGAAGACATGAATTATTTGTTTACTCTTTCCAAAACTACTTGAACTAATGGGCATGCAATGAAACTACTAAGTAGTAAATTCTTATCAAACTGGAGAAAATATTTCGTAACTTAACATGTAATTAAACTCTGGAATTCATTGTCAGAGAATGTGGTGAAAGCAGTTAGGGCCAGATTCTACAACAGGCGCTTAGGTTATGTTTATGTTTATTATTATTTATAGACCCTTGTTCGATATATCATCATAGCGGTTTACATAGTACTAAACAAAAAAGAAAGGAACTCCATCATCAATAGGAAAGTAAAATTACAAAGAAAAAAAATAAATTACAGAGTAGATTCTAATTAAAACAAACACACAAAAAGATTATAAAAGATAATTCAATTATAAAAGCAGCAACTGCAAATCTCCAAATCTTTCCCCAGTGTTTGTACCAATATGATACTAACCCCCTCTTCTATTAAACTGTGATAACAGTTTTTAGTGCAGAGAGCCACGCTGAATGGCCCACGCTGCTCCCGATGCTCATAGGAATTCTAAGAGCGTCAGGAGCAACGTGGGCCATTCAGCGCAGCTCCCCGCGCTAGAAACTGCTAGCGCAGTTTAATAGAAGAGGTCCTAAGTTTTCCCTTGATTGAAAAAAGCAATTAAGAGTTTGCCAATCCGAAAAGATAAGTTGGATGTTGTTAGATGTCCTAATCATGGATGCCTAGCAATGCCTAACTAAATTCCAGGCGCAAACCAAATTGAATGAACAAACTTGATTGGCTTGGCGAGTCTAGTGAAAACTGACAGCAGTCATTCAGGGTGTGGCACAGGGCTAGGCAAGAGCACAAAAAGGTTGCACCTGCCTTCTGTGCCACTCTGCTGCAAGAGATGATGATGAGAAAGCAGCCATCCAGTAAGGGAGGGGCAGGAGCACGGAAAGCTCCTGCCAATACAGCACTGGACCACCAGAATTAAAAAGGTACCCGGCCTGTCTGCCACTAGGTCTGCCTGCCCTGTGCCCTGTCCTGGCCTCCCATTAGATCACCAGAGGGGGAGAGGGTACAGGACAGGGCAGTGGGACAGAGTACACCATTTGGTTCAGAATTTTTTTCTTGGTTTTTCCTCCTCTACAGGTAGGTGCGTCTTATGGTCAAGTGCGTCTTATAGAGTGAAAAATACAGTATGTTCAAGTGATATGTTTACATAGGCCCCCTTTTATCAAGCTGCGTAAGGGTTTTTTTTATTGCAGACCACTGTGGTAAAAGCTCTGACACTCATAGTGAGCATCGGCATTTTTACCATAGTGGTCTGCGATTAAATAAAACCTTACGCAGCTTGATAAAAAGGTCCATAATAATTGTTATAAAATAGCTCCTAGCTTACACTCCCCATCCCCTTTTTACAAAACTGCGGTACAGTTTTTAGTGCAGGCCGGAGCACTGAATGTTCTGCGCTATTCCTGACACTCATAGAGTTCCTATGAGCATTGGGAGCATTCAGTGCGACAGCCTGTGCTAACAAACGTTATCACAGTTTTCTAAAAAGGGGAGTGGAGGGGTTATATCTGAAGAAGTGGATAAAATTCTTAAAAAACTACCCCCTCCCCTTTTACAAATGTAATTTGCATCGCTTATTGAATCCCTATGGGCATTAGAGCAATTATCGTGGCCTGCCACAATAATTACCTTTATAAAAGGGTGCCTAAATTAATATGTATTAAGCATCTTTTTGAATGGTTCTGCATTGTATTTATCAGAACTAGGTAAGTTTTTTTAAGTAAAATAGTTTACTTGCATATAGAACATGAGTATTTTCTCTCAGTACTCGATATCCAATTTTTCTTTTTATGTATTTGCAAAGCTGTCTTCTTTTTTCTGGAGATAAGTAACAGTGCTGAGACTGTGCTACTTGAGCCTGGAAAACATTTGCTACTCTACACAATGTCCTTCACCATTTTAATCATGCTTGTTTCTTCACTAGAGAGAGGAAAGGAGAGGCTTCATCTATCCTTTAAAATAATTTATGTCATCTACACAGACTAAAAACTACTGGCAAATATCACACCACTGTTTCCCTACTTACCTGATTTTTGCAAAATGCTTATTTCTGACTGATGGCTGTGAAGTTATCATCTACTATTCATTTCAAAAACTGTTTTACCACTACTGGAAAAAAAGCATTTTAAAATGTAAAAGTGACTCTGTACAGTAACTGTATTGCACCGCCTCATTATTTGAAGAAAGCTGGCGAAAGCTTCGCTGAAAAATTTAACAGTGCAATGTTCTACTGCTTGTGAGATTTTCAATTACATACTTTCCAATTATTATTTACAGCAATGAGACAACTCATAATTTGTTCAAAAGTAAAGTGCAAAGACCGCATGATATGAAAATATAAACAGTTATAATTGGTCTGATTATTCAAATAAGACCTCGAGAAAGGTGCTTTGCTAATTAAGGAGATAGAATTCAAAGCATGCAATTTAATTTTTAATTTTATAATTTTGTTGAACCTCTGGAAAATACACATATGGATTTGGTGGTTAAAATATATGCTCCTTCTATTAAGTACACTGACGTTGATTAGTTTCTTAAGCATAGCTTTTATGAAATAGTGAATTTTAATGTGTTAGAAAAAAAGGAACAGGAGGAGCCATTTACTCCCTAATTCTCCCTTTCCCTTTTTATGAAGCTGTGTTAGGCTTTTTAAATCACCGGCTGTGGTGGAAAAAAGCTCCGACATTCATGGAATTCCTATGAGTCTCGGAGCTAATACCACCATGGACAGTGATAAAAGAACCTAATGCAGCTTTATAAAAGGGTACGCGTGTGTCTATAACCGGACATTCATATTTGCATACAATTTGAGTGCATTTTTATGCAAAATAGTGTCACTTGTACCAATAATGTACAATTTTACATATAAGTGGAAGAAAGGTACCAAGTGCCATTCTGTTAAAGTACACATAGGGGTTAGATTCTGTAAATGGCACCCAAATTTTGGCACCAATAAAATGTGGACCAAGCCCTACTCTAGAAACAGTACTGTATATTGAGTTGTTAATATGTTAGTTTCTCTGTTTTATTCTCTACTTGGATTATGTACATCGCCTAGCAATTTTAATAGGCGATTCATCAAATGAATAAATAAACTTGAAACTTGAAACTTGATAAACTTGTTTATGGAATGTCTGGTAATGCCAAGATCCATGCTCAAGTTATGGGCACAAGGAATTACACCAACTGAAACCTGGTGTAAAGGCTCATGAATAAATTAAGTACAGATCCTAAATGCCCCTGACTCACCCATGCCCCCCCCCCCCACCCATGGCCAGACCCTCTTTTTAGTTGACATTAAAATATTTGCATGCACATCTCTATTGACAGCAAAAGGAGATAGGTTTAGTAATGAATTGCAGAAGCAAAAAATTAAGAAACAGTGACCATAGAGATTATACTGAGGGTTATGTTTATGTTTGGATGAGAACAGATGTGAAACAAACAGAAGATGGTGGTAAGAAGAAGAAGAAGCAAAAAAAAGATTCTAGTTAACTTCTGGTAGCTCAAGTGGGAGTGACGATAAGTTTTGACAAAGTGAAGAAGATGAATAAGAGGGGAATTCAAGGAAGAAACGAGGAGGAAACTGCAGTAGAGGGAGACAAGGGCAGCGATGTAGGTCTAAACCATTAACTCGGTCCCAGAACTGTCGAGGTCAAGTTATCCAATTATTCATTAACTGATGCAGAGGAATCTGTGTTTGTATGATCTAGTGTTCATTATCCCTTTAAGTTTTGCATTGAGTTAAAAACATAAGAATAACCTTACTGGGTCAGACCAATAGTCCATCAAGCCTAGTAGCCTGTTCTCAAGGTGGCCAATCTACATTACTAGTACATGGCAAAAACCTAAAGAGTAGCAACATTCCATGCTACTGATCCAGGACAAGCAGTAGCTTCCCCCATGTCTTTCTCAATAACAGACTATGGAATTTTCCTCCAAGAAATTGTCCAAAACCTTAAAACCAGCTACGCTATCTGCTGTTACCACAACCTCTAGCAATGCATTCCAGAGCTTAACTATTCTCTGAGTGAAAAAATATTTCCTCCTATTGGTTTTAAAAGTATTTCCTTGTAACTTCATCGAGTGTCCCCAAGTCTTTGCAATTTTTAACGGAGTGAAAAATTGATCCACATATACCCGTTTTACTCCAGTCAGGATTTTGTAGACTTCAATCATATCTCCCCTCAGTCATCTCTTTTCCAAGCTAAAGAGCCCTAACCTTTTTAGTCTTTCCTCATACGAGAGGAGTTCCATCCCCTTTATCATCTTGATTGCTCTTCTTTGAACCTTTCCTAGTGCCGCTATATCTTTTGTTGAGATAAGGAGACCAGAACTGAACACTCCTGGTGAGGTTGCACCATGGAGCAATACAGAGGCATTATAATATTCTTAATTTTGTTGACCATTCCTTTTTTAAAAAAGGCCATGCAGTTTCAGCTGGGTGGCTACTAACATTAGGCGATGTCAAAGCCACCCAAGAAGGTATGAGGATGACAAAAGGGGAAAGAATAGGGAGGGGTGAGGTTAGGTTGGTAACAGGATAAGGTAAGACTGATTAGTGGTGGTTTGAAGTGAGGGATTGGTAGAAAAGAAAGGGAGAAGAGTGGAAGAAAGGAAAAGGGAACCTGAGGAGAACTGGTGGGCAAAAGAAGAGACAGAGCAAGAGAGCAGGCGAGGAAAGTCAGGAGGGATCCCCAGGTGGATGTATGGTCGGGGGGAATGGTGAGTTTAGGTTGGGTTGGGGGACTGGTTAGGGGTTAGGGGTGGCAGTCACAGCTAGAGGGTTGGTGAGCCTAAGAGCAGAGCATTTATCAGAGATGGATTGAAGGTGAAGACCTATGATATGTGAACTGGTGAGATCATGAGCACAACACTGTCACTGTGAAGATTCAAGCAAGGTCATATTAGCCCTGAAGAAACAGCTTAGTGCTATGAAACGTTGACATTTTAACAGACTGCTTTAAACACTCACAGTGGTTTCAGTTGCAAATTATCTCGGGCCTCAATTATTTTAAACCTCAACAGCGAGTTGTCACTCTATGGAAGTTTTTTAGCCAATGATGTGGAGGTGATGGTTTGAACTTGAGCTCGGCCAATAAAACCTGAGGCTTTTTCTTCCATTTGAGCAGACTCTCAGCTACCTTTAAGTGGAGTTTCTTTGCACTACTTTATAAATTGAGGGGGCACACTATTTGCTTATCTACTTGTGTTATCTATTTGATTGAATGTTCCTGTCAGCAGCTATATGTTGGCCAAATGGCTCATTAATTCTAAGCATGCCTTGTGGAACACTGCTCCTGTTTAAATACCCAGAGAGTAGAGGAGCCTTTAGTGGATTATTGCATTTATCATCCACATGAGTTTTCCACACTGTGTTGTGTGATATTGGAACAATTGCAGTATTCATTAAGTTGGGGGATCACGAGATGTAATTAAGACAGCAGGAACAATGCTGGATCTATGGGGACAGAATAATTCCCTAATGGAGTGAATGCACAAATTATTATTATTATTTTTGGGGGGTTTGAAACATTTTTATTAAGAAGCAAACAAACAAACAAATCCAATACAACCAAGCAATATCCAAAAACTTCTGATTAGTAATTTTTAGATAAGGAGGTGGAGTCTTTTTTTGTTGGGAGTTGTTTTATCTTTGGCGTCATGGGCTCCCAGCACCATTATGTGAGTGAGTGGAGCAGTGAATAGTCCCTGAAGTAGCTTGAAATGAAATGGGGATTCCCTGTTGGGTAGAGACTTTGTGGGTAAGTAATTTTGCAGTGAATGGGATGAGTTTGTGATGCAATTCTCTAAATGGTGCCTGTGACATGGACGCCGGTTAGAGAATCAGGGTGGTTAGGCGGGGTTAGGCATCTGTCTGTTAGGACAAACAAAATTCTGTATAGGACACCCATGTGTGATTCTCAAAAGTCACTTAGGCAGTTGCTGAGACTGGGTGTCCTATACAGAATCAGACCCTAATTGTATATCGTTGAGGTCGTTTTCTCCACTTGCCAGGGAGGTGGTATGTAGAGGATTGCTCTTACTGCTATAGCTTGGGACATTTTTTGGTTTGCTGATTTTGAGATTACGTACAGTCTATCTCTATTTTTTATTTTACCACTTACCAAACTGACAATAAAGCCACCTTTTTCATGTGGTTTAAGAACAAAATGGCAATCAACAGGAGGGAACAGTTTAAGACTGCTAATTTTAACAGGCAGGTGTAACACTAAGGGGCCATTTCCCTAAACTGTATTATATTTTGCAGTAACCAAACCGTTAATTAAAACAATTAATATGCAATAAGTGCAAATTTAACATTGCAAATACTGGGGGCTTGACCAGCATATTCTTTGCAGTCCTTAAGTTAAAATGTCCCTTAGCATACAGTACTTTGGTCTTAGGGGCCTCCTATAATGATCAAGTCTTGCTCTGTGCTCACAGGAGTATTTGTGCAGTTATTTCTAATGCTCTTCAATGTTCAGTTTATGAACTTGTTTCTTTTTTGTCTGAGATATTTAATTGAATTTAATCAAGTGAAGTACAATAGTTTATCATATCAGAAACAATTAAGTGAAATATAAGCAGAAAAGAAATAGAACTAAAAACAAAGGCATAATTTCAGTCACTTTTAAGAAACTTTTGAAGACACAGTTATTTATCAATGTATTTCTGTGAACAAAATGAGTATGTTCATAGTGGAGAATGTAGGAGAGTCTATGAGTCTATGTTGTATTGGGTGAACACTATTCCATAAACAGTGCCCCGACTTTGAGCACTATTTATAGAATAGTGCTTAGCATGCATTTTTATGGGGTGCCATTTACAGAATTTAGTCCTATTTGGGGATACAATAGAGTCCTTTTACAAAAGTGAGGGGAAAAAGTAACCTTAGCATGCCCTTACCCAGGACTTTCAAGCACACTAAGGTCATTGCTTCCCCCTATCTGGAAAATGGCCTATTTCCAATTTCTGGCTTTAATGGCCACACATTAAGGTGAGCCCCTACCACCACCTATTTTGTAGGTGATAAGGGCTCATGTGTTAATTACATGTTAATCAGTTAATGTGTTGGCTTTGCCGACATGCTGATTAGTGTAGAAATGCCCTCTCTCTATCCCCAGACACACACCCCCCTGATAAAATAAAGAATGTTCCCCCTCTTTTACAAAGCCGCATTAGGCTTTTTTATCGCCGGCCATGGTAGTATTAGCTCCGATGCTCATAGGAATACCAGCACAGCCAGAGGTAAAATAGCCTAATATAGCTTTGTAAAAGAGAGGGGTTTATTAGCGCAAGGTGTGTGTGCAAGCAGAGTACAAAGCTAATGTGGGACATCTCAGCTCATTCCACAGCACGCCCTTTCAAGCTGCAGTAAGTGCATGCTAGCGCTTATTGCAGCTTGGTAAAAGGACTCCTATATGGTGTAGAGAGAGAGAACAAGAATGAGAGTCTAAAAGCATGGCCTTTTTTAAAATTATTTCTGTTCTTTAGACCACTATTGAATCTAGTTCTCTTACTGATTTGCCCAAATAATTATAAAAACTAATAGATGATTTATTTGGTGGGTGTTGTTGTTATCATTATTACTGGTGTCTATGATAGGTTTTTCTGGTATGCAGGACCTTTTTGGAACAAAACTTTGTAGTTTGGTCAGATATTTTGCAAGCATTCTTGTGCCTCTGCCATAAAAACCTTCACTGTTATGAGGGGGGCTGCTGAAAAGTTCTCAGCCCAACCAAGAAGGGAATGATGTGGAGCCATGAAACTTATAAGTTATTCCACACTTTCCTTGACACCTTTCGTTTCAATGATATGAAATGAAACAAAAAGTGTGGAATAACTTGTAAGTTTCTTGGCTCCACATCATTCCCTTCTTGTTTGGATTGAGAACTTTTCAGCGGGCCCTCATACAATCAAATCTTTAATTCAAAAGAATATGTATATACACAGGTTGTAATTGCATTATTTTAACATACAACCTATATTCCACGGTTTTAAAATGCATGTAATGCTCTTGCAATATATTATATTATTTTTTTAAAGATTGGAATTCTGACAGCTTTCTCTTTAAAA